>NW_021833065.1:0-15000 GCF_006345805.1 Octopus sinensis
AATTTAGCAACATGTACCCGAAAGGTTGCGTCATCACTCATGTAAATACCCAGGTCACGCACTGATTGTGCCTCTGGGATTGCAATTCCTCCGGGTCCAGTGTATTCGTTGGGTATTGCATTTAGTTTTGCATGCTGATAGCATAAAGCTTGGAACTTTTCAGCATTGAACTGCATGCTATTCTTTTCAGCCCACTTGTATATTTTGTCCAGCTCACATTGCAGGCGTTTAGTGTCCTCAGGGTTCTGTATTGCCTGTGAAACTTTTGTATCATCTGCATAACTTGTGATCGTCGCTCTCTACGTGGCTGAGGGCATGTCTGAGAGGGCCATTATGAATAGTAGTGGTCCCAAAACAGTGCCCTGCGGAACACTGCTCACTATTTGCGTGTTAATGGAAGTGGCCCCATTGGCTACTACCACCTGACTTCTATCTTTCAGAAAGTAATTAAGCCATTCTCCCAGTTTTCCATACATATACATTCTCCCAGTTTTCCATACATATACATATATATACATATACATACATATATATACATACATATACATACATATATATATATACATATACATACATACATATACATACATATATATATATACATATACATACATATATATATATACATATACATACATATATATATATACATATACATACATATATATATATACATATACATACATATATATACATACATATACATATATATACATACATATACATATATATACATACATATACATACATATACATACATATACATATATATACATACATACATAGTCTTGTCACATTACTAGAATGTTGAAAAACCTCATAGCTAACATAAATAATAAGCTATGAAATCTCTCTTCCTCTAAAGAAATATTTGATAAGGCAGCCCCCTACTATATCAATACCCTAGCTAATAGTGGCTTCACAGATAAGCTATATTAGAACCCTTCAAGTAAAAATATGAAACATAAATATAGATCTAAAAATAGATCTTGGAAAATAATTTGGTTAACTCTTCCTTTCACTCTAACAGACAAAACATTCCTGTATCTGTTAGATAAGCATTTCCCAATAAATCACAAATACTAGATGATTTTTAACAGATGCTCAATTGACATTTCATACAGTTTCTGCCCAAATACAAAGAACATTATAATTCATAAAAATCCCCAAGAGGTCACTCTCAATTGTAACTGTTGAAACTCTGAAGCTTGTGCACTTGACTAGGTGTGTATTATAAACTCTGTCGTATACAAAGCAGAAGTAACAGCAATGTTTCAAGATAACTTTATTGAAAAGAATTACATTGGGTCATGCAAAGGCAATCTCAAAAAATATTATGCAAACTACCTATCTTCTTTCCACCACATAGACAAAATAATGCAGCTAAGTTAGCTAGCTCTGTGTGGAATTTGATGACCAACTCCACACCACATACAATTAAGTGGAGAATCATGGAGAGATCCAAACCATAAATTAATGGACGTAAGAACTGCAATTTATGCATAGCAGAATGACCTCATATTCTTCTTAGACCCAAAAATTCCAACACTGCTTAATTCAATATTTTAAATTTTTAGCAGGTGCAAACATACGGACAGGTTTCTTTTGTTGAACTGAAGGACACTACAAGTGGAGTTGCTGTCTTGTTATTTTGTTCTACTCTAGCTGCATTAATTGTGGTTTCTGCAATCAAGGAGGAGGGGTATCTTGATATTTGGCTTTCACTTCTCTTTCCATCTTTTGCATCATCCTAGTTTTTAAAATATATCTGACACATAAAGATTGCATGATGATACAGGGCAAGTATCCTAAAATGGTGGTTCTCCAGCATGACCACAGCCACATGGCTGAAACGAGTAAATGCATGAAACTATTAGTAACTCTTTCAGTATGTGTATTAAATTGATATTTATCTCCCACTGGATGGACTACTTTTTTTGTTGATTCTACCTATTTTTGGATCTTTGAACTCTGTGTGTGTGTGTACATACACATATATGCATAAATGCACACACACACACTAGCACACGATAGATATGTTTTCTTTCAATTTCTATAAACCAGTTCCACTCAGAAGGTCTTTGTTGGCCCTGAAACTATAGTAGAGGATACTTCTTCAAGATGTCACAAAGTGGGATTGGACCTAGAAGTATATTTTAAACACAACATTCTTAATCACACAGCCACATCTATACACACACACACCTGGGTAGAACTTTGAATTCTCTGACAATATGTACTTACCATTTTATGCATTCAATACTATTTTGAACAACTTCTATTTGATATTTTGGTTGTGAATCCTGATTGATCTTTATATATGTTAATTCTTTTTGAAATTTCTACCTTCACTAATTGGAAGATGCTGACAATACTTTTATCAGCAACTTAAGTCTGTTTCATCAACAGTTTTTAATTTCAAGACTCTTATTGGCTATTCATTTGAAGTCTTGCTGACATTACTAGTAAATTTTTCTTTAGCCATGGTGAAACAGCAACAAAGAAATCTGTTAGAGAAGAAGCCCCTAAAGCCCAAAGAACTTTTCTCTTTGTAATGATGATGACAGTGATATTTTGAAAAACTGCCTTTATTGACTGATATTTTATAGCAGATTCTTCTGTAATTACTCTGACCTTGTATCTCCAGAATTACTGAGATAATGACCTCTAAAAGCTACTTGATGAGAGAATCAGGTCACTTAGGAAACTTTACATTAAATTATTTATCTTCATGCTAAAATATCAAAACATTTCTGTACATAAGCTATATCTTTGATAGCAAAGAAAAACTGAGTTCTAAATTCAGTATGACCACATCTTCTATGGTAATCAAATTTTAAACTGTCATGCACAAATATTAAGCATTGGTTGTTAAGTGTTCTGCTACTTGTCTTCCACAAGGCTATGTTGAACCACCTTTGCTATTTTCCTTTTAACATTTAAAAAAAAATATTTTATTCCCAAAACTGCATCACTCTGAAACTCCATTTTCTGTATACCTAATAATCACCAATTTTTCAAACATTACATCAGTCACATGAATCTCGTTTATACTTTCCATTTCTTACTTCAAAAGAATCTACACAAAATACAGATAATCTATCCTCTCAAACAGATCCTCTGTCATAACAAACATGATGATACATGTCATACTGATTTGCGAAATGCTCATCTTGGCCTAAACATTTGAAATTCATACAGAAAGTTAAGTTGATGCCTATAAAACTTAAACAATGTTAAATAATCTTTATATAAATCATAATTGCATTTTTAATTATAAGATTCTTTTAAAACACAATTGGGTGGGGGGCTGTTTGGTAGCATTCAATTTCAATTCTGGTTATGTACTTAATAATTCTTGCTTTGCACAGAAATGACTGGAAGTTATCCAAATTCTGCAGGGACACCGGTTCATAATCAAGACTAGGAAACCAGTTAATCTGAAAATTTTCACATTTCCTAATTATCCTTGAACCCATTGAATATGGTTTTGAGTAGAATGACAACTGTACAGGGTGGGTGTATAAATATTGGTGATCAGAATTAAAAAGATTAAGGAGTTTTAACCAAAGACCTCTATATATTTTAGTCTGAAAATAATTTAGATACATTTTGAAACAAATGTACATTTACTTTTAAAAATCATATAGAATTAATGTACATTTACTTTCAGTATCCCTTGTGAGATCACAAACCATATCTTTATGTAACCAATATCCGCAACAAGGAATCGGTTTATTTGTCTATTAGCACTAATATAGTCTCGAATATGCATATACATATATGCCCATATATGCAAATTATCAATCACTACTTATCTATATAAATTTATAAAAATTAAAATCAGCCAAAATTTTACAGTCCTTGTGTATGCAACAAATATCAGTTTTGAAACCTTCATAAAATTACAAAATGTTAAAAAAAAAAACAAAAAACAATGTGAATAATCTTCATAAACATGATTTAATGAATTGAAAATATTTCATTATATATTCCAGAAGCATAATCTATGTGAATATTTTACTAATAAAAGATCATACTGGTTGTTGGCGTTCGCATACATTAATTTTAATATTTAATTTTTTCAGATAACATCAATAGTGGTCAAAATTTGTACGTTAGGCTTCTACTTAGTATAAATAAATAATTACGTTTACACATTTAAGCTCTTTATACAAAAATCTTTTCTGCCTTATATCCTAAGTACACTTCGTCAAAATCGAGGTTAATGCTCCTACTATCAACATTCAAGACGAGTGATTTCATAGCATCTAAATCAATAACAGAAATCAAATTTTATGTAAGGAAAAGCAGCAGCTAACCGCAATTTTGGTCGATATTTGCTATGTTGCGCTGAATATTCGTATTTTACAAAGATATGAAAAGGCAGAGTAAAAGGGATCGAATCAAGAAGACCTATTACTACAAGTGTGTATGTATTAAAAATAAATTGCGTGCGTGCGTTTTTACACACACGTATGTATGTATGTATTGAGAGGGAGAAGGAGAGGGAAAAAGACAGAGATAATCGGTGATTAGCTCCCTTAAATAGAGTAAAGTCTAATGAGTACCAACATCATAATCAGAAGATTAAGAAATTATTATTTCAATGCGGAGGTTTCAAGATTTTTTTTTTAATACTCAGTATTGTTAATAATAGGCAGATATGACAATTCATTGGGTCAATCGATAATGTGATACCGAAGAAATCAACTGACACCTAAGTATTACAATTTGTTCAATACAAAATGACCTTTAAAAAATGATTAGGAATATCAGAATGAGGGTGTTATGTAAATGATATTATTCAACTATACAGGTTATTTCATCGCTAGAAATGCAGCATCATAAGGTAAATAAAAAAAATACTAAAAGGAAGCAACTGTCAATAATGATATTCAGAGTATCTAATATCGTTCGGAAACAAATAACTGCCACAACTTCTAAATCTTTGTAACCCCCAAGGACTTAAGAGAAAAAAAATCTCATTCTTTGTAAATCATCGCGAAATTAGATGGGTTTTCATGCGGATTTGAATCTCTGTCGTCTCGAGAATGTTATCAACTTAAATACGTGTGAAATACTACGCTATAAACACAAGTGCAATTACAGTGTATTCATCAAGTAGAACACGATCAAAGACTACTAGGAACTCATTCATTTTTCTAATAAATAAAACAATTTGATTATACATTTGATCTAAACAATTTTTTTTATTCATCAATAAATGAAAATATTAAAAATACAAATACTGCCTACATTTCTTAATAAAACTTAAAAATCGAGAGCAATTGCTGCCAAGTAATCGATGATCCAAAGCTTTCTCTATCTCTTCCTACCTATTACTCCTGTTTATCTTTATTGATTTTAGGGGATCCACTAGTTGTGCAATAGAGGTATTGGCGATATTAAATGAGTTGTTTTTCACTTGAATTAATATACATTCGATAAATGCAAAATATCTTTTAGGTTATGACATAGAAGCTGAATTATCATAAAAGGAAAATAATTTCGAGATTTTACTTTCGACACTTTATATTTATTGAATCAAGTTAATATTAATTCAAGTCAGAAACAACTCATTGAATATCATTATTATTCAACAACTGGATCCCCTAAGAATACTGAACATGTACAAGAAGAATAGATAGAAAGCGATGGAGTGAGGAAGAGCGTGTAAACTAAAACCTGATCTGGCTATGAAAAAAAAAAAAGAATTTTATCTGAAAATGTCAGGTGAACTAAAGAAATCACTTGATAGAAAAATAAACAATGGAAAAATAGTGTTTATGGTTTCTATACCAGAAAGAAATTTACTCACCTGACATGCATTGTATAATATTTGATGCTCGTATTTCTTAACAGTTAATATATTCTGGAACATATCATAAAGTTGCTCTTTGCTAAGAATCAGTTCCGAAGCAGCAGTGGTCCCTCTCTGGGGATGTTTTCGAGGATCTTCTTCACCTCGAAATATCGCATCATATTTGGTCATCCAGGAACTAAGAACAGTTTCTTTACTGAGACCATCTATCTCCGGTAAACTCCTCACCCGTTTTTCTATATTATTCTTAAAAACCTCTCTGAAATCGTTAGCAGATGACCCTCCGCTTTTGACCATTGCTAACACACGATCACTTTTAACGAATACTTCATAATAACTTTGTACAGCATTCGTGAAGGCTTCGTCAGCCACTATATTAGTTTCTCCGTTCAAAAAGGCGCTGAATCTATCCTTGATAGTCTGCAGCTGTTGTTTAGTGATTTTGGTTTGTCGCCTGGCCATATCTGTCGGCTGCTTGGCATTAAACGGGTAAGCAATACACCGCATGACAAAGACATAAAGCTGCAATCGCCTTTTCCTTTCTTCTTCGGATTTTGCATCATTTTTATCAGCATCTTCACTTTTTTCCCTTTCACTTATTAGTGATGGACTAGGGCTAGATGGCCTTGCTTGACTGGTATTAGGTCGACTACTCTGCACACTCAGGTTATCCCCGCTTGCTGATAAACTCCGTTCAGCACTAGGTACACTAAGAACATCAGAATTCTCATCTTCGATAGTCTCATTTTCTGATTCTTCTTCACTGGATGATGGATCAAGCATATTAGGTATTCACTTTTCCCGAGCTGAATACCCTCGCTCTAAAGTGGTGCTGATATACTAGTCTTTGACTCACAACTGGCTGACAATCAGGTTCGAAACCAGACTGACAATGGCCATACCTTTAGCGCATGCGCTTTATTCAAGCAGACGACATCAATGATAAAAACCTTTTATCTTTTATTTTAAAATTCATATACTAATATTTCCATTTAATTTATTGAAGCAAAATTTTAACAATATTTTTAGAAAATATTGTATATCATTTGTTAATTTAATAACTTATTTTAATGACGTCATGCAAAACTGTGGGGACCCTCTGGTACACAATAATAGGACCCCGTAGAACACACATTTATAATGGCAGCCATTATGCCGATTTGAGTTCAGTAATCATCCGTTTTGGATTGTAGTAAACATTGTACGTTGTTATTGACATTTAGAACGTCAGAAATTCCAGGGTAGCTGGGATGAAGGGTAGTATGGACAACGTTGCTTTGAGGAAACTTTACTTATTAACACAGAAAGGAAAAATTCTCCAATTTAGACGGATTTCTTGAACCAACTATTTTTGCATGAAATTACTTGCAGACAGTGTAAATAAACATACAGAACGGATCTTTTGTTACTTTCACTATTGTGATTGGAGAAAGTTATTCTCTGATTTTTCATTATCGTTTATTACATCGTATCGATACATTTCTTCATTAAGAAAACTTTTTTTTAACGCTGGAATATCGTCACCATAAGTAGAACGAGTAAGTACCTACGCAATCCATCTGTAAATATTGACGAACGTATGTGTTTGTGTGTGTATGTATATATATATATATATAAATATATATATATGTGTGTGTACTATGTATACATTATATAATATATATATATATATATATATATATACGTGTGTGTATATGCATATATATATATATATCGATATCATATTTATATATAAAGTGAATGGGTGTGATCAATTATTCTGTTGTAATAAATATTGAGTTACATATTTCGGATTCATTTAGAAATTTTCAGTTTTTGGAATCTTTTTACAAATATGTTTCTGTCCTGATACTGCTTATATAGATTTCTTCCTCTATTTACATACATTATGTGTGTGCGTGAGTGTATTTGTAACTCCCCGATTGAATAAAATATTTACCATGAGATATTTGTTTTATCTTAACGTATCGCTCAAATGTGATATTGCATTTTGGATAGAATTCTATTTTTTTCTCTGTTAATTTTCTATGTAATACAAGAAAATTCCGAATATTTCTTCATTTTAAGTAGTAGCCTGTTTGTGTTGATAGTGCCAGTCGAACGTGTCTCACTAAACAGCCATATTAGTTCCCTTGCTAATCTGCTACTTTGAAAATATTCCTGTAAAAATTTCTTTTCAAACGAATACTTTCAGTTGTTTATTTCGTTTAAAAATATAAATTGTTTTTGCTTTGTTTATATTATTTAGATGATCTAAATTGCACGTGTAAATGTATTAATTGAACGTTTCGTTTTATACTTTAAGAAATTATGCAAAAAAAAAAATAATAATAAAAGGTTCGGTGTTGGTTGTGCTTTGTTTCTGTTTAATTAAAAACACATAATGTGAGATTCTAGTTCATTAATTTCATAATTATTCTGAAGCTTGATGAATTTTCAAAGATTTTTATTTGAGCTGAAATGTAAATAAATGAAAGCTGATATAAATCACTAAATTATGTTATGACCTTAATCAATTCAAAATGACCTGATTTTCATTTTTTACTTGCGTTGTCTTCTCTTGTGGCGTTCAACAAACATGACGGCAATTTTTAATTGTTCGCGTGTGAATGGATATGTGATCTAATCTTTATGTTAAAGAAATACAGTTTCGAGGAAATTTTTTTATTCCTTCATATTCAATTTAGTTTCTAGACATGTGAATGTTTTATATATATATAAAACACACATATATAAAAATAATAATAAATCTCTGAATGCTAAATTGAAATATATCAGCAAAGGCTTATTTCTGATACACCTTTTTTTTCTTTTATTCCACTTAAAAATAAACTTTGACGTTTCCGTTGATAAAACATATAATTCAATCAATGGTTTACAAAGATGACGATATAACAAATGTGACTAGAAAATGTCAGCTACACTTTTGAATCGATACTATCGTTTGTCCACTAGTGTGTTCATATTGACACGAAATTGCTAGTATTGCGATCATCGATTTTGCCCCTTCTGGTTCTCAAAACCAGCAAGGCTAACCACATAGTTGTTTTAATATCTTGTACGATACTTTTTTTTCCTCTTTGGAATATATATTTTTCCTGTAGTCAATGGATATAGTTTCGGTGTAACAAAATTTGATATTGTATTTCTTAAGGTTTTATTGCTTTAAACTATTCTTGGTATTTTTAACAATATTGTTTGAAATCAATGCCTTAGTTTAAATATTTTACTAGTTACATTTGTAAACTAATCTTTTTTTAGGAAATGTTATCTGTAGGCTATTTCTTTTTCACTTAATAGAGGTTTAATTTATTTTTTAAATGTTACGTTTTGAATTCAAAATAAAACCATTGCTGACTAAATGGAAAAATTATTTCTCCTCCATCTCTGTTTCAGTACATTATTTCTCTTTAAAAGTTTTATATATATATATATATATATATATATATATGCACCTTTATTTATTTGTACTGGGGATAGTTTATATGAATATCCTTTGACAGAGCTGGATTTTATTTGTCTAAATAGTATATCGTAAACATCAAATTTCTTTTCAGAAAGCGTCTGATTTACAACAAAAAGGCTTTCTTTAAGATATCGGCTTTCAGTTTGAAAGTTTGATGTAGATATATTCAGTGAAATACATTGCTTATTTACTACAATAAACATGGTATCTCATTAAATTGTTCTGATGATGGTATATTTAATCGATACTTCTATGACTCTGGCCTGTAGAGATGGAGCATTAATGGGAGTTGATCTTTTAGCATCGTCGTAAAATATTCTTCTTACTTCCCTTTGCTAAATTTTCCTTAGAATTCGTGGGGTTTTTTCTCCCCCCCCCCCCCCTCTAATATCTTTCAGCTAACAAGTTTATTACCTAGAATGTTCTATAATTTCTTACATAAAATGGCAATTCAATATTTTGAATATTTCAATCAGTCATTTTTCTCTCTGTGTGTCACACGCACACACCCACACTCAACAGGAACCTCGTTGCATTTCATTGGATTGCACATTTTCCGAACTTGCCTTCCTTTTATGAATTTGCAAACATACATATCTGTGGGTTAAATTTATTGAATTTAGATTTAAAAGGAAGATAGATCATTGTAAATTATATATATATATAATACACATTGGTTCATATAGTTGGAAAGCAAAAAAAATTTTAACTATTTTAGCTGTGACTTTGTGCTTTTAATATGTACATACGAAAATTAAACTTGATTTCTTCATTTAGCTATGCTCTCATTTCAATTATTTAGATAGCTATTTTTCAGTGACTTTCTCATACACAGGATGTAGCTACATCATTTTGATGACTTCCTGTCTGTTACCGTTTCATAAAGATATTTATTTGTAAACTCGTCATAAATTCTTGCTGTTAAAATAGATTGATAATAAAATTTAATCCCGCGCCTTTTTGTCTGATTAGGAAACTGCTTTTCACACATCTGATCTTTATCATTTTAATTCCTTGTTTGTATATTTAAATCAATTTCCAATCAACGTTCAACGCTTAGAAAGCAATGGAGTTTTAAGCACCAATGGAGAGAGCTTTATGGCATTGGCTGAGTTACTAAAGAATTCACGACTTCGAATTAAGTTCTCTTAGATAACTTCCCATTTAGATAAAAACGATATCTAAAGATAGCTTCATTGATTTTTTTTCTTTTCCTTTTCTGTATGTACTGTTGCTTCTACAAATGATATAATTTTGGTTTTTCTTGATTTAATTTTGATATTTGTTACATTAATTTTAATTTTTAAAAATCTAAATAATTTTCGTTTCTGAAAATAAAATTATGTCGATGTAGTGTTTTGTAGCGAGGTATTATGCAATAACGTTTACTTCGTTTTAGATTTTTCATTTCCTTGACCACATAAAAAAATATCTAAGGCGTTTTTACGAAATATTAAATGCAAGCTTCAAGTTACTACACTCGATGTTTAAGACGTGGAATATGTCAAATTCATCTAATTAACCTCAAAAAATAGATCGCTTTATTTTTATCGATTAAGTAGGTTGTATGTAATTTATTAATCAGCTCAATGATTTCCAGGTATAAATTTAAAATATCTTGGCGTTTAACATTCTGTGATTGACACAATAAATGCCACATATCTGCTATGATGAATATGGGGTCACCTCTCACTGCCTCTCCTCCCTCTCTCTCATTTGTTCTAGTAAAGCAACAAGATCCCTCCTCCCAATGTTAGATAAATGAGTGAAGAGGAATTCTTGCTCTTTCTCATAAGAGATGAAATTGAAAATTTTGCTATCACAATTGAATTCCAAATATTGAAATAAATGTTGAATGCATCGTGAAGTACATGATGAATTAAATGCTAAAAAGATTTCTTACCAGTATACAAAATCAAATGTAAGGTTGATGATGAAGATATATAATTATTATTAATATTATCTGTTTATCCATGCTATTAGTAATTGTGAGTGGGTCCACAAAAGCACCTTTATTTCAATCACTGCTATCAATACTTTAAAAATTGAGACGATAATTAAACACTAAGTGTTGAATATTTTAGATTTCTTAGATTTTTTTTTAATGAAGAAGCATTCAGTCATTAGACAGATTCTTAAAGTTTGGTTTAGACTGAATCTAATACTAAAAACTATATTTTGTCTTTTAAAACATCAACTATATCAGTATTAAATGTTTACCTCATTATTGGTTTCTTTTATTCCATATGTTTGATTGTTGCTGTTTGGTCAGTTGATTTCAGAAAGTATCCACCAATAATGTTAATCATTAGGAATGTAGTATAAAAGCTAATATATATTAGCACCTAATTTTGATTAAGCAGAATTGAGGAAAATTTATGTATTTGATTATGCTCGTATACTATTAATGGGCTTTTGTGTTGTGTATTTTAGGAATGCTGGTGCGTTTTTGTTTTAGCTTATACTAAAATATGAAGTTATATATGTGTTGAAGAAAGAATAAAATATATTAGTATTTTGAGATAAAGACATCAAAGAGGTATTGGTATTGAATGTTTCTTTCGTGACTTGACTCACGTTAAAATTGAGAGCTTTAAAGAGAAGTTTGTTTTCGACAAGGGAGCAATTATAAAACAGTGTTGTTTGGCTTAAGAAGATAATCATTATTTGGCTCATTAAAGCTTTATTGAACCACTTTATTGTAGCTTTTCCATGCAATCTTGAGTCTGTTCTGTTCAACAGAGTGGCCTATATTTCGATTCACTACTTCCAATCTATGTGGTTCAGCAGGAGAGAGTTTACTAAGAATGGCAATCAATTGTAGCCAAAAATCTTGTAAAATAGATAGGTTATAAAAAAAAAAGATCGTTTTGTCATGCTCTTGAATTTTGTGCATCATGTGTTAGTGGCAACATTGACTACACTTCTTCATTTGTGCAGGTGGGGATCTCAACTGATTAGTGTGTGAAACTCACTCTCTCTCCCTCTCTCTCAATATTACACTTCATTTCCTGCTACTGAGCAGCATCTTCTCAATTCATATATATCCATATGCTTATGAAAATGTTTCACTTGTTCTGAGGTAACTTGGAATTAAATTTGGATTATGGCTTCCCATATGTATTTGTGGTAACAGAGTACTGAAATATTTGAGCACTCTCTTTACAAAGACAGAAAATAGTAACTATATTTTGCATTTATAGACTTTTTTCATGAGCCATTTAATATTATAGTTCCCAACCATTAATTATCAAAAGGGTTTAGAGCAAAAAGAAGAATGTAGAAATTCTATCTCTTTATGCTTTGAGTTAAAGCTATGCCATGGTCAACTTTGCCTTTAGTCTTTTGGGGGATTAATAAAGAAGCATATAGCTAGTGGGCTGGTGATATTTTTAGATATCAGAAAAGATAGCATGTGATATCTTCTGAGCTCAAATTCTAGGTTCCAGTGGCCAGGGGAAATTAATCACTTGACCACAGGGACATCCAATCACACCCAGAGTTGGCCAATACACACAGCATAGATAAGCTGGCGACAAATTAATCTAATAATAGATTGTAAATAGATGGATAGCTGGATGAAGATTATATGGACTTATTTAAACTACAGCGGTAAAAGTAAATGTTAAATATTATAAAAGCCAAGTGTTATATCTTCCTGATAATTTTATTTCTAAAAGAACACACATTCTTTTTAAATTTTGGTTTATTTAGTCTTTTTCTGAAGAAACTATCCAGTGCTCTTTTGAAAAGGTCACTTTTCTATGATACTTTTCCAGTAGTGTTAAAAACACTTATAGTGAAAAGCATATGACCAATGAAAATTACTATGATTATAATAGATGTGAAGTGTGTAAGTGGATTAAAGAAATAGGTAGGTTAATCATGAAAAACTCAATTAGAATGTTATTTGGTTCTGATTGATTATACAGCTTAGAAGATTAATAAGGGGCGTAATGTGAGTTGTGTCAGTCAACAATAAAATCTAAATTTTCTTTTTCTTTTCACCTAGTACTTTTTCTTTTTTAAATAAAGGTATCTAGTATAAAAATTATTTTAAATGTCACCAGTTCCATTACTTTTAAGGTTTATTCATGTGTAGTTGTCCAAATAAAGTAATGCATACTTTTATTTTTTATTCTCTCTCTCTCTCTGTATGTGTGTGTGATTTTATATATACATATAACTTGAGCAAAACAAACTTTAATTTGTTTTGCAGAAAATTGAGGGGGTTCTGGTCATTTGCCGTGCAAAACTTGTGTGTGAATGTGTATATGTAACTCTGTCTGCATGTGTAGTAGGTGCATGCATGTTCAATCCCACTTGGGTAACTGTCTTCTACTGTAACCTCAGGCCAGCCAAAGCCTTGTGAATAGATTTGTATGTTCTTGGCTTCATATTGTATGATTGTTGTAAATGAATATCGTTCATTTCCACTATTTTGTAAAAATGTGTCATGCCATGAGAAAGTATCACCTTGGAAACACTTAATGGTTGGTGACAGGAAAGGCATCTGGCTATAGTTAATTCTACCTTAATTAAACTCTCACACACCTATGCAAGTAAGGAAAAGTGGATATTAAAATTGAGGTGGTGGTGATGTTGAAAATATAGGCTTGTTATAATGTGCTACGATAATTCTGTGTAAGAATCACATTAACAGTACACATATCTGTGGAATACTCAGTCATTTACATGCTATTTTGTAATCAGAAATTCAATAAGTGTCATCAACACAACAGTTGCCCTACTTTGTCTCCAGCAGGCAACACTCATATTTATTTAGGAGTAGAAGATTTATGACCTGGGGAATTTGGATAATTTAGAAAGAAAGAAAAGATGGCTAGTCATAATTATTTGAAAAAGAGGACAAAAATGTGCGTATAAAGTGTAATAGATATGTATATTTGCACACACACACATATAAAAATCAAATCAGGGTAGTATACTCTAAAGTTATTTAGCATATTGGTTTCAAATTTTGGCACAAGACCATCAATTTCAAGGAAATGCTAAGTTGATTAAATCAACCCTGGTGCTCAGCTGGTACTTATTTATCAACCTTAAAAGGATGAAAGGTAAAGTTGAACACAGAGCATAATGACATGAAATTAGGCTAAGCATTTTGCCCAGCACAGTAATGATTCTGCCAGCTCACTGCCCTAAAGTTATTTAGCATATTGATTCATTTCAGTCACTATTACAAAGTAGATGTAAGAATTTCCTGACACAAAACTCGATACTCCTGTTATCAAAAGTTACTATGTGACATACTGTATACAGTCATACCTCACCATATTGTGGCTCACCATCATGCACTCAGTATATCCAGGTTGCTACAGCCGATAGGTATTTATGTGTTTTTAGATTTTAATTATTTCTGTGGGAGCTTTTGGGACATAAAACCTGCAATAGTCAAGGGATTATTCTAGTAGCTTCTGAAAATCTGAGTTTTGGTGATTAGGTTAGTTAAAAAAAGCCTCTGGGTGTATATAGCTCTCTCTATCTATCTCTCTCATATATATATGGAGGTATATGTGCACGTATTTGTTTGTATGTAGGGCATGCATGGCTATGTTAAGTTTGCTTCCTAACTCATGGTTCTGGGTTCAGTCCCACTGCTTGCTACCTGGGCAAATATCTTCTGCTATGGCTCTGAGCTGACCAAAATCTTGTGAGGGGATTTGGTAGAGAAAAACTGAAAGAAGCT
>NW_021833065.1:17500-110000 GCF_006345805.1 Octopus sinensis
ATGGAAGACCGAGACCTCTGGAGATGTTCTGTGACTGCAAAGACCCAACAAATGAAGTGAGTTCATGGCTGTATCCTACACCATTTTCACACAACCAGCCCATTCAATGTACCCTGGATTGCAGGACGGCCTGCTGTGCTTACTTTGGATGGTGGGGTGACCTGTGCTTGAGGAGACTGATTGAGTCAAGTACATCAGCATAAAAATCAAATGAAAAATGTAGTTGTGATGGCTGATGCCAGCGCTGCCTTGGTTGGCACGTAAAAAACAGTAGCTGATCATGGCCATTGCCTGCCTCCTCCAGCCCCTGTGCCGATGGCACACAAAATGCAGCTACTACAATTAAGGAGTGGTTGGTGATAGGAAGGGCATCCAGCTGTAGTAACACTGCAAGATCAGACTGGAGCTTGGTGCAGTCTCCTGGCTTACCAGACTCCGGTCGAAGCATCCATCCTGTGCTAGCATGGAAAACGGACATTAAATGATAATAATGATGATGATGATGTACATGTGTGTGTATATGCATGTACATATCTGTATGATTGTATGTATATATATATGTTTATGTATATGTCTATGTGTGTATCTATATATATGTGTGTGTGTATATATACCTGTGTGTATATTTATGTATATGTATTTGTATGTGTGTATGTATGTATATGTCTATACGTGTACATATGTATATGTCTATATGTGTACATATGTATATGTCTATATATGTACATATGTATATATGTATATGTCTATATATGTACATATGTATATGCCTATATATGTACATATGTATATGCCTATATATGTACATATGCATATCTATGTACATATATGTATACATATATATGCGTATGTATTTATATATATACACACACGCATATATATATATATGCCATATATGCATATATATATATATATGCATATATTTATATATATATATATATATATATATATATATATATGCATATATATATATATGCATATATTTATATATATATATATATGCATATATATATATATGCATATACACATATGAATGTTTATATATACATATATATGCGTATGTGTGTGTGTGTATATATATATATATATATATATAAATTAGAGATAAAACCACTATTAGGCAACTCAAATAGTGATAGACATAAAAACAAAAAATAAATATAATTTTATCTCTAATTTAATTTATATTGTGAAATTTGTTTTAATCCTAAATCTAATTTTTCCCTGTTAAGTTTGGATATACTCCCTAATATTATTATAATATATATATATATATGCACTCGATAGAGTGTAAGTACTTTGAGAGAAAAGTTGAACCTAAGGTGTGCAAGAGAGACGACTGTGCTGGTATGGTCATGTGGCGAGAATGGATGAGGATAGCTGTGTGAAAAAGTGACACACTCTGGCAGTTGAGGGAACCCGTGGAATAAGCATACCCAGGAAGACCTGTGATGAAGTGGTAAAGCACGACCTTCGAGCATTAGGCCTCACCGAGGGGATGATTAGTGACAGCAACCTTTGTAAATATGCTGTGCTTGTGAAGACCCGGCAAGCCAGGTGAGACCATAACCTCGTGGCCTATGCCAGGGCTGTAATCAGCCCACTCATGCGTACCTTTTCTCCATTGGACACTAAACTCTGCTTGCGAAGACCTGTTGAGGCAAGTGAAATCGAATTCGATGACTGGCATCCATGCTCATGAAAAAATATTCGAGCGAGGTCATTGCCACTGCCATCGAGCTGGCCTTCGTGCCGGTGGCAAGCAAAAGCATCCACTACACTCTCGGAGTGGTTGGCATGAGGAAGGGCATCCAGCTGTAGAAACTCTGCCAGATCAGATTGGAGCCATGTGCAGCCATCTGGTTCGTCAGTCCTCAGTCAAATCGTCCAACCCATGCTAGTATGGTAAGCGGACATTAAACGATGATGATGATGCACACACACACACACACATATATATACACCTGTATATTTGTATATATATGTGAAAAGCAACTTTTGAGTGTGGTCATTGCCTGAAACGCCTGACTGCACTTTGTTACGGAGGGCATCCAGCTATAGAAACTTTGCAGATGATATTGAGCCTGGTGCAGCCTCTGGCCCCGCAGTACTCAGATCATCCAACCCATGCCAGCATGGAAAGCGGACGTTAAGCAACGACACTGATGATGTGTAAGTATATAGATACATATATATATGCTTACGTGTATACACATGCATATATATATATGTGTGTATGTATATACATATGTGTATGTTTATACATTTACATATGCATATATATGATGATGATGATGATGATGATGATATATGTGTATTTATATACAAATATATATATTCGTATCTATATAAGCATATATATATGCTAGGGACATGCGTAAGCTTGCATGGAATGAAGCCAGTATGCTCCACTGGATTTGTAATGTCAGTGTGCATACTTCGAGCGTGATCGTTGCCAGAGCAGCTGACTGGCTTCCGTGCCGGTGGCACGTAAAAAGCACCACTTCAGCGTGATCGTTACCAGCATCACCTCACTGTCATTTGTGCCGCTGGCACGAGATGAAATATTCGAACGAGGTCGTTACCAGTGCCGCTAGACTGGCCCCTATGTATGTGGCATGTAAAAACACCATTTGAGCGTGACCGTTGCCATTACCCTGAATGTCCCGCGTGCCAGTGGCACGTAAAAACACCCACTACACTCTCGGAGTGGTTGGCGTTAGTAAGGGCATCCAACTATAGAAACTCTCCCACATCAGATTGGAACCTGGTGCAGCCATCTGGTTCGCCAGACCTCAGTCAAATCGTCCAACCCATGCCAGCATGGAAAGCGGACGTTAAACGATGATGATGATACATATAGATGGCTTGCTGGTTGTATATATAAATGGTTGGTTGTATCTATGTGAGGATAGTGACATGTGTATAGATGTGTGTGAATGTGAAAACATATATATATATGAGAGAGAGAGTGTGTGTGTTGCTCTTGTTGTACCACTAAGTTGCACTAACATAAACTACCCCAGTTGCCAAATCCTTTTTTTTTGTTGTTGTTGTTGAACAAGGGCAATTTAAATGAAACTTGGAAGTCACTGTCAGACTTTTCCTTGAGAAATGATTTATATGTATGCCTGCATAATGTATAAATGTGTGAGTATGTGTATTTGTATAAATGTATGTATGTTTATATTTATATCATCATTTAACCTCCATTTTCCATCTGGCATGAGTTGGATAGTTCAACAAGATGTGGCAAGCCATAGGACTGCACCAAGCTCCAATGTCTTTGGCGTGATTTCTACAGAGATACCCTTTCTAACACCAACCACTTTATGGTTGTACAGAGGGATGCCCTTCCTAACGCCATCCACTTTACTGAGTGTACTTGGTGCTTTTTACATGGCACAGGCACTTGTGAGGTCACCAAGTAACTTGTAGGATAAGACTCCCTCAACTGAGTTGGATGTGTGTGTATATATATATATATATACCTTTGTCCCTTCCATACTCACTAAAGTAATTTCTGTACCTCTGGTCTTCACCTCTGTTCCTGTACAGCCATCAAAGGGGATCATAGATAAAAACGAATGAGGAACCCTGCTCTACAGGATTTCCCTATTTTCGGATCTATCTGTAGGTTTATTATATTGCTGCTCTCCATCCTTCCTATACCACAGCTTATCACTTCCCCCTTCCTGGGCTATTTCTTTTATCTTCTACCCCGAACTCATATACTGCAATTTCACTCTTGTACATCGTTCACTACATTAACCTATACCGCATGTCTAACAATCTACATCTTTGATTTTCAGCTACCCTTCCGTATTCTCTCAACTACTCACCTTCTTGTACACCTCGCCATCAACATCTTTATCTTCTTTCCAGCTACCCCATCCACTCCTACTTTAAAAGGTAGCTTCTGTATCTCTTCTATAGTATGACGCATGTGCCTGTCTCTCTGTCATACTTTGTCTTCTCAAGACTTGACATACAACAACCCTACTCAGTTGAGGGCTTCTTTTTCTCCTCATCTTAACTATTTACTTGGCAACCCCTCCGGTGCCGCTGTCTCGAAAAAAAAGACACCATCCACTACACCCTGTACAGTGGTTGGCATTGAGAAGTGCAACCCAACCATAGAAGCCGTACCAAAAGATACATTGGTGCTCGTTGGACCTTGTCAAACCGTCCAACCGATGCCAACATGAAAAACGAACGTAATGAATTAATGATTTATATGCTGAAACTCCGATGAAGCTATATGGTGATAGTCAGGAGCTCAACTATGAGTCCATTGTATCTCATAGCAGAAACATTTGTAAGCTAATGAAGTTCATAGGATAATTATTTATTCTTTTGTCATCTCAATTTATTTGCACTTATGTATAATTACATGTGTGTGCATATGTTCGCTCAGAGATTTAAAACTAATATTTACATTTATATGTATGTATACACATATTTATATTTATGTATACATATGTGCGCGCGCGCGCGTATCCTTGAAGTATATCATCTGAAATGTATACTTGTTTGCTGCGACATATTAAAATTAGTCGTGTGATTAGAATGTTTCTACCTTCATTGCTAATATCTGTTATATTTAACTATTTGTATCACTTACTATTTGACTTTACCAAAACAATAAGTATATTGTATATATTTGTTGTGGTTATATCTTATAAAATAAATTTATTTTCTACTCATGTTTCTTGAGTTACATCGTTTCTTTAAATAAAATGCTAATATATTCAAGATGGATGACTTAACTACTGCTATCGATTTTCTAAGTTACTTCCCCTTTCAGAATACTTCCCCTTTGCGTATGGAAGCTAAAGCCATGTTTGTGTTTTGCATTTATTTTTAAATCTTTTTAATATACATGTCTCAGCTTTAACTTCGTTTTTGTATCTGGTTTGCAAAATTCTTTATGGGAATTCGTGTGTTGAAACAAATTTTCTTGTGTCTCTCTCCCCACTTTCAGCAAAGTTAGGTTTAACTGTTGTCGGTGTATTTTCGAATAGAACCTGTTCTAAGTTTTTGCACTTTAATAAGAAAGAACTTATCTTCTTTTCTTTCTTAATTCAGTTTTCAGACACGAAATGTTACATGTTAAATTCACATATAAGCAAATAAGCAGTTAAGATTTATAGGTTGCTGGTTCAAATTTTAAGTAGTGTTATCTTTCAACGCACACTGAATTCTATACTGGCTACTGTAGAAAACACATTTTTCTGGATAGTTTGAAATAAAAATTATTTATTCTAAATTTTGTTTACTTTTGTTTTTGAAGTATTTTAATTTACTGCTTTTGATTAAATGGTTTATCAACCTTTAAATGGCATCATTTACTTTCTTTATATTGGTAAATTCTCTTAATTCATTTTATGTTGATAACTTAGATTAGAAAGATCACTATTTGGCTTATTAATTAAAATATGGTCCTTTAGAAGACAGATCCTCGAATTAGTGACTTTAGGTTGTATTCTCTAAACATAATAGTCGCATCCTTAAAAGTACATGCCATTTTTATCCTGACACCATCCCTATTCTCTGTGTAGTTGTGGCTCTTACAACTATGGCAAATAGAACTACAGTATTAGTACATGATTCTTAGTTAATGATAATGGCTTGTTTTATACTTTGCTTTTATAATATTTTACCATTGGCTTTTTGCCAATGATAGAAATCGTTATTTTAATGAACTGCAGCCAAATGTTTTAGCATCTGCGTCGAACTAAGAACGGAAAAATCATTTTGTCGGGTATAACTGGGTATTTTATGAGTTGTTTCCCATCTCAATATAACTTTTTTTAGTTTTTATTCCATTTAGAAGTGATTTTTAGGGAAATGATGTAATCATAGTTCTGTTTTAACCCTTTTCTTGTTTTGTGTATCTGACGTCCATGCATTGCATATCATACACATTCCCAATCTTTTTTGACCATCTGAAGAGTATCTTGGAACTTATGTA
Organism: Octopus sinensis; assembly: GCF_006345805.1. Classification (NCBI taxonomy): domain Eukaryota; kingdom Metazoa; phylum Mollusca; class Cephalopoda; order Octopoda; family Octopodidae; genus Octopus; species Octopus sinensis. The sequence continues at coordinate 23,475 of NW_021833065.1, forward strand.
AGGAAAGCTTTGTATTACCTGAAATGTATAAAACAAGGGATAACTAAAGGCGTGAAAACAAGTATGGTTGTTTAGGACAGGCAAAGGGTTCAAGGATACATTGTTTTATAATTAATACTACAAAGTTATTTATTAATTTTATGGTCAATGTTACAATATAGCTAATTAGTTTTATTGACAATATTACAAAACCATACATGGTAAACAGTAGTTGGCTTACTTTCAGTATGTAAACTCAATTCATTTGCCTCAGAGCAAGATAGCAAGTATTGAATTCATGATTTTTAGATTCATAGTTTGGCATCCTATCACCAAAAAGTTGGTAGTAGTATTTTTAATGGATCTTGTGTATTTTTAAAATACATAAAACAGTGGTTATGAAGTTATGCCATTTTATGCTATCAATTAGATTTATATTGCTATTATAGATCAAATGTGCATTGTCTCATCAACTTGGATGAAAGTGGTTCATTTCCACTCTTTTCATATTTTCACAAATATTTTCTGCATTGCCTTGTCAATATTTTGTATTGTATCTGGCCTATGATTTGTCTTTTTATTTTATATAGTAATTTGTGTAGTTTGGAAGGTTGTAAGTAACAATAACATTATTATATAATGGTTTCCAATAGGCTAGTCACTGCTTTACTGCATTTTGTTCATAAGAGTCTATGCACTGCCCTTGAATGCAGAGGTATGTGGAGACTTCTTTACCACACAGCTATGCCTGCTCCTAATATGTATATTTATATCTTAATCTTGCTAGATACAAGGCAATCATCATAAGTGCTGGTGCCAAGAAAAAGCACCCAGTACACTTTGTAAAGTGGATGGCATTAGGAAAAGCTTTCTGACAAAGAAACTCTACCAAAATACACAGTGCATAATTAAGTTCACCAACTCCTCAGACAAGTTACCCAACCTATGCCAGCATGGAAGCTAGATGGTGATGATGAAGATGATATCATTTACAATTCTAGGTCCATAAAAGATATCCATACACACAGTAGACTTTACTACAGTTTCTGTTTTCCAAATCATTACCGACTTGGTTTTGAGGTGAAGGTAAAATTTGCAGGTAATACGAAGTATTATTTGACAGTGATTGCAATATAAACACTTCTATTTTGATCCCTGGTGGAGCACTGTCCCACTCTGCCTTAGTAACCTTAGACCACACTCTCTCCTTTAGAAGAGCTTGTCAGAAACACCAAATTGATTGAAACTGTTTCCTACAGAAACTGGAGGAAATCAACCCATGCTAAGAAAACTTGGCCCAGTGTTGAATAGTGCCTGCTGCCTAATCACTGGTGTCATGGAACCCACCAATGCAAATTACCTGCTCCTTTTAACAGGTACTGCCTCTACTGATATCATAAAGTGGTCATTCAAATCAAGATGACAAAGGCTGTTATTGATGGATGTCAACTCCTGGCCCAGCAACTGTAGTCAAGAAGCTTATCACCATCTTGGGAAAAGAGACAGACTCCACTTCAAAAAATGTAAAAAAAAGAACTGTAGAAAGAATTGAAAGAAATATTTTCCAGATTGCTCTCGTAAGGTATTTTTAATCCAAGGCTATGATAAAAGACATCTGAGATGTCATGCCATATGATTGAACTGATCTACATTAACAATAATTATACTACATAGTTCATCAGTAAGGCTTTATATATTAAAACAATTTTATTGGCTATTATAATCGTAGCTCTATACGCTTATATCACATCAATAATTGTTAGCAGTCTCCAGCAATATTTCAGTTATGGCGAAAATAAAAAACACTTTCCTGTCATGTACATATTTCAATGCCTCATTCAGTTACTACCACTTGGTATAGAACAATTATTATACAATACTGTATGGTATTTTTTTAAAATACTTTTCTGCAATGTTAGATGTTTCTGAGCATCTAATATTGCAGGGAGATTATCCTGGATAAGTATGCATCTAACAAGCCCTATTCACTAAAGCAATGTTGCTGGCCCATGATTTATGAATATCGGGAGGGGTCTTTTTTTTTTTTATTTGATAACTTACTGAAAATGATTTCAATAAATGATGCATGTAAGGCAAAAAATTATGAAGACTGTTTTTTCCTTTTCTTTTTTAAGAAAAATGATGGAGGCAGTATTATGATAGCTATCACCTCTCATCCAGACAGCTGGTTGCTTGATCTCTGCAAGAGAATATTATTTTCCATTTATTTGTCAGAGCTCAAGTTCCAAACTACTGGCAGCACCCAGAATTCAATAAGCAATAAAATTGAGTTCTAGTTTTATGTATTAAGTTTGTTTCTTTACTGTTATTTTAAGGGATAATCTTCAAATGTTAACTACATCCTTAATACAGATAGAAAGCACTGTCATTCCTAACAAGACATTTATCTATAATAGTCTGATCCATCTAGATCTAAACCTTCATCATGACTCCACCAAGACCAGAGTACTACCTCAAACTTATCAATTGCAAAAGCTCTCTCATTCATTCACGCACACACACATGCACAAACTCTGAAACATTAAACTCTTCCTTTTGTTGCATACCAGCTCCTCATAACTCACACACTTCACAGTATAATTGGAGTTCTAGGTAGTTCAGTGCAAATTTTATGCTATTTTACATTGTGGTTAATAATATTTTATTGTTAATGGGAAGGTGCAGGTTGTAAAGAACTAAAACTGATGTCATGCTCTTTTCATGCTTTTTGAGTTTTCTTCCTCTCTACTGTATGATGTATCCATTTGTTAGGTGGAGTGATGAAGGTGAAAGGGGAGAGAGAATGATAATAGAAGGTAGACAATTGTAAATTAAGTGATGGAAGAGTGTATCAAGTACAAACATCTCTGATCCTATATTTTATACTTAGACCTCATGGTGGGAAAGGTAGGTAGAGTGGTGAGGATGGTGGCAAGGGAGGATCAAAAACAGATAGATCCAGTTGTATTACTTATTTCAAAGATAGCATGGTACTGGAGTAGCAAAGTGTCAGAGAGATGCATGAATTGAAAGATCTAGTGCCATCTGCAAATACACTGATAGCATAGACAGAAAACGATGTTGTTTTTCCATGTTTGCAAGTGTTCTCTAGCATTCATGTAGCCAATCATGTCAGTCATTTATCATCTTTGTGAGGCTCAGAACCTTTAGATCAGTCTTCACCTCTTTATCTCAAGTCTTCCTAGACCTCTCTCTTCCACATGTTCCATCAACTCTGAGCATCCTGCATTTCTTAATAGTGTAATCCTCTATATGCATTGCCTGTGCAGTCTTCTCTCTTGTATACTACATCAGATTACTCTCAGCTCATTTCTATTAATTATTCATACACTCTAATATTACATGCCAACCTGAGCATGCCAAATTGTTTTCATTTTTGAGCAGTACTACAACTTTTTTCCAGCCTGTTATTACTACTATACTTTAGGAACACCCACCTCCACTGATAATTAGGTCACCTAAGTAACAGAAGCTATCAGCTACTGCTAGGGAGCCTTCTGAGCACTTGAAATAATGTTTCCCTTCTGCTTATTACCTTTGTGAATCTTTGATTCCATTACATCTTGTATGTCCATACTTTACACTGGGTATACTGTGTGAAATTCCTAACTAATCTTTGCTAAGTTTTCTTTGAGGCCTCTTGATCTAGGTTTTGCTAGTAAAGTATGGAATTTCCTTTCTAATCCTATTACAGATTGAGTTATGAAAACAAGGTCATTGCAACTTATAGTTTTCATGGACAACCAATCTTAAATTCTTCTGTTATGGCTTAGAGGATTGGATAACCCCTACCTTCAAGCTAAATTTGTTGCTATACTCACTGCTTATTCTCACCTTGCTGATTATAGCTCTCTACATGGTTTGTACAGCAGTCACCAGCTAATCCCCTACTCCTAACCTCTTTAGGTACCAACAGATTACAGAGTGTGGAACCCTTCCAAAAGCATTCTACGGGTCTGCAAATGCTAATTACAGTAGCTTACTCTTAACTAAGCTCTTTTCCTGGCACGGCGCCAGTTTGTATTTCAAGGTTAATTCTAATCAACTGATCTGTAACTCTTTATGCAACTTTGGTAACTAGGCCCATCAATTTGTACCTCTGTAATTTCCTTTCCCTAGTGCAATTCTTCTTAAAATGAGTGGGACCTCCTTCCAGGGGGTGCCAGTGAAAAACTTTATAGGAGTACAAGGGACTGTAGAGGAGTAATGGATGTATCTTTTAGTTGCTCTGATTTTCAAAAATAGTTTCAATTTTTATTCTGAGTGTGAATCAGCTGGTAATATTAATTGCTTCAAATGTTGTTTTGACATTCCATATTGATAGAAGGATTTCTGTGCTAGTAGTCTTTTTAGTGATCATCTTCTTAGCAGAAAATTTTGTGGTGTATTTAATCTTGTTCAGTTGTAGCAAGAGGGGTTGGTAAAGTATTAGTAAAATAAAAGATGATATTTAAAGAAAAATATTTAAGAAGCAGTGCACTTGTGCATCTCCTTTTCTCTCTCGACCTTGCTGACATTGTCCAAAGGAGTGCAGAGCATTACGTTCGGCACTAGCTTGGTTGCAGGGGCTCCACTCCAGATTTCTTTGAAGGTTGTCTCCTTTCCATAACCCTGGATAGGGGCCCATACCGAGTACTGTCAGCTGGAGCCAGCTGAGCCCGGGACACGTGTCAGGCAGAGTTGTCACTCCCTGAAGTAGTGAAGAAAATCGCTACTCACTACAGTACTATTATGACACTATCTTCGGTACTATTATGGCACTATCTTCGGTACTATTATGGCACTATCTACAGTACTATTTCACTACCACATCATATGTTACACTGGAACTATGCATCAGCCACAAACTAGATCTCCAGCCTTCAACAGGCTGTCATAAAAACTCCCCATTTTCTCTTTGCTCCTCCATTTGCTTTCCTACTTGTCCTTATCATCAGCTACAATCTCTCTCTATCCAAGACTAGCCAAGGGTTCTTTCAGCTTTTGTTTTCTTACTTCAAATCCTTCATGTGTGTGTATTGTTAAGTCTGAAAAAAAAAAGGCTTTTGCAGATTCTAAAAAACTAGTGTAATCAATGTGACTGATGTTCATAAATGATTGCAGGTTGACAGCTTGCAAGAAAAATATAGGATGGTTGGGAATTTCTGAGGGATGATGTGCTAAAGACAAAGGACTGTAAAAGTAATTAATTCATCACTTGTAAATCACAATATACTGACTACCACTGCCAACAATACTTCTAAACTGATGGTATCACTCATCGCTCTTCCTTATCCTTCTTCCAGGTATCATCTAAACTCAGACATCATACTAAATCTACATTGTTTTTATGAATATAGACTGCAGAAACATCTCTAAAAGTATTGTCATCCATGTCTCATTCAATAGCACAAGGACACAATCACAATATATATATATATATAAATAATATAGGATAAAATTTTCGAAAAAAATTTTATCAATGGCCAGCATATTAAAAAAATAACCTTTAAAGGTTAAATTTATAAACAACTTATAAACAACTTATAAACAAATTATATGGTTATTGACAATTAAGTCTATTTTCAGCATATTTGGCATTGGAATTTTTTCTTTTGCCCTTGTTTATAAGTTATATATATATATATATATATATATATATATATAGAGAGAGAGAGAGAGAGAGAGAGAGAGAGAGAGAGAGAGAACAATCTCGTGCCCATCTTTAACACGAACAACATGAAATGAAAGCCCCCAAAATTGCTATATGCTAGAGTCACCATCACTGGTGATCTCTCTTGGAGATCTTATATCCTTAGCACAGCTAAGATCAGCTTGCTTCTTCAAGACCAGAAAATTACTCTTTGTAGTTAAATAACTTTCTGCAAAGTTTAAATGAGACACATAGTAGAATACTGCCCACACATCTGAGATGGTGCTGCCTGTACTGCATAAAAAATAAAATACCTGGCTAATTGGCATAAAATCACTCACCAACACACTCCTGTCTCTGCTTTTCTCTACCTTAAAATTTTGTTATGTGTGTCATTATTTTTAAATTAGCACAAATCAATTTGTGGTGCCTGAATAATTTACCATTTTCAGCAGTAAACACGTTTCTTTTTCTCAGCTCAGCTTACTGTTTTTCTTGAATGGTTGCAAGGGAGGGGGGAACTACGCATAGTAGTTTATAGTGGGCCTAGGATAGTGGACACAATATGGGTGACTAGAGAGGTGAATGAGTCAAGCATGCATGAATGAATGCAGTACAAGACTAACAAACTCTGAGGAGCAGAAGCCATAATGGTTGTGATAGAAGTGTTAAAGAAAGAAAGCAGTTTGTTGGATGGCCTTTCTTTGGATGTAGTTTAGGAAGTCCGCATACAATAGATGTGAGAGCAGTGTTCTATTTTGGGTCTCACTTTAGCTTGGTAGTGGGTTAATAGTTGACCAAGACTGAAGGAATTTATGTCTCTGCAATGGTAGGACAGTTTTTACTGAGAGATTGTCAGTGATAGTGAAACCTAGCACTTACAGTGACTTGGTGAGCTCTAGTTGCAAGCTATTCATATTCAGAGAGGTAGGGTGCAGTGTTTTCTCTACATGTGTAGTTATTGTTTCTTTGTGCTCTTGAGGCAAGGTTGACATAACTCCATTGGAATATATGTTCAAGGTCCCTGATCATGGAGTCGATGCAGGTTGGCTTCAAGTATTAACTTGTAGATGACATTTGGTTGCAGAATGTTATGGAGAAATGCAAGAGGGTACCATCTACATAAGGTGTTGTTGGTGACAACAAATAGGTTGTTGTTTAGGAGTGTGAAGGTCAAAACTGATCCTTTGGGTAGTGTATGTTATTGTTCCATCAGTACATGTCACAATGATATAAATAAACCCATTTGGGTTTATGTAAATTCTAAAGAAAGTTGCTACAGTTAAAAATCTTTTGTTATCACATTTACTATTGTCTTGCAGCATATGTTTTGGGGATCAGTGACTATCTGTAGGATTAGATATATTAACCCTTTAGCATTCAGATTATTTTATCAAATGTAATGCTTGTTTATTCTTGAATGATCATGTATTATCTTGTAGCTTCAAGACTTTGATGACCTGACTGTATATTTTTAGAATGACATTTTGGGGTTAGTGTAATAGATGGGATCTGGCTGATTTGAGTGTAAAGCAGGTAGACTATTTGGGTTGGATATAGCCAAAATAAAAATGTTATCTATTTGAAGAGTTGCAAATTTTATAATACATATAAATCAGTTTTTCACAAATTTTAGATCACTCTTAGTGTCTCCTTATATGTGCCTTTTTGTTTTGCTTTGTTTTGATTGTTTTTTAGCTAATTACTGTTCATGTTTCTGGTGGAAATACCACTGATGTAAATAAACCATTTTCTTTTTTCCACTTTCTACTATAATAAATTGAATCTCTTTGAGTTTTAATCAGGGCTGTGGAGTTGAATTCAGAAACAATTAAGGGGTAGCTGGAGTTGGAGTCGGTAAAATAGACCACAATCACTTAATTACATAGAGGAGTCGGAGTTGAAGTTTTTTGTTTCGACTCCACAGCCCTGGTTTTAATTAATGCCATGTTCATTTTTTGTTCAATTTAATTTATAAGTAAAACAAATTTATATGTTCCATTTACAGGTGGGGTGTGCCATGCAAAGAAAAAAGAAGTCAGGCTCCTTGCACATTCTCCTATATTCAGAGCAGAATATCAAGCTATCATCATGAGCTTGGTAGCCCGCCAGGAACTTATTGCACCTGCATCTGCAGCTGTCAAAATGGCTGCTGGTATTCAGTAAGTTTATGATTAACAAATAATAATTTAATATAATTTACAAAAAAAAAAAAGCAGCAAAGAAAACATTAAACAACAGGGTTAACTTTTAGATTTGTTTTGATGCTTTATAAGCTTAAGGGAGATTTGTAGAAAATGTTTACCCTGTATAGCTTTTGACTTAATCAAGTTAACAATAACTCCTCCTAGATTGTATACTGATGTAATTTATACAAATAGATTTTCAGCTAATTTTGTTTCAAATTATGTTATGCAAATCTCCTAAAACATATAATTAAAGATGAATTTTTTGCTGTACTTTTGTTACAATTAGTCTATTTATTTCAGTCCTGAATCTAGAGAAGCTGTTTGTGCAGCAGCTACAACTCAAGAGGATCCAAATTATCCACCTCCAGAAGCTTATGCTAGATGTTTTGGACTTCCTTATCAAGTTAAATTGGTAATTCTTTTCTTTTTATCATTTAGAATAAAAAAACTTTTGATGTTAGTGAGTTCACACTGTTTACTTAGGAAAATCCTGAAGCATAATATATTTTATCCTATTGACTTCAATAGCACTCGGTAAGATTATTGGTACTGTTCTATTTTGGATAATTTATATTTGTCAAAATATAAATATAGGTGTCTGAAGTAAATAAAAATTCATTTTTCTGTTAATTATTTACTATTTTATGTGCTTTTATGTTAAACAGAAGATTATGAAATTACACAATTCAATTCAGTAATATCCTAGCATTTAGTGGTTTGGAGATATAATTACTTGTTAACAAGCTCTCAATATACATCTAAAGTAAGCAGGGAAACAAAATAGTTGATATTTTTTTAGTTATGATTTAATTAGAAGTACATCATCTTTTTATTAATCTAAATTCTGTATCCCAAATCTGACTTTTTGCTTAGAAATTTAGAACACACTTTAAACCTTAGGCATTCCTGAGAATTAACTCCACTTTTATATGAAAGCACATGGCAGATATATATATCAGGCAGCACTCCCATACAATTTGGTATATATATTTTGGCAAGTAGACTATGACATATAGAGTGTTCAGTCCAAAACACTGCAACATCTCTGCAGTGAATTTGAACCCATAACATGTGAATATTTAGTATGATACACTTGGTCACTCTACTTCTACATGGTTTTTCTGGAAAATTTTTAACCTTTAGCATTCAGATTATTCTGTCAAATTTAACACTTATTCACATTGTTTTAAATTAATCATGCAGCTTTGAGATTTTCATGATGTGACTGCTTATTTTTAGGACATGTAGGGTAGATGTGAGAGGTTGCATCTAACTGGTTTAAACATAAAACAGGTTGAATATTTAGGCCGGATGTGGCCAGTTTGAATGCTAAAGGGTTAATATAGTTACCTATCACTGCTATGTAATAGGGTTTTTTTTTAACTATATGTATGTCCTGTTTGTATTAGCACAGTCATCTTTCATGAAAGTTTAAATTGCCACTGCTTTTAATATAATTTCCTCATTTGTGCACATTTTATTTATTCCTATTTTTTAGCCTTGCGAATATGAATTGAATATTTTATCTATTTATCTAGGACCATAACTATGTTGCCCCACCACCTCCCACACCACCCCAATCACCTCCTCCTCTGCCAACACAACCACCACCATCATCCAAGATTAATGGCCATTTGGAAATTGATGTCTCCTCTGTGCCTGCTGTTAAAGAAAAGGATGTTGATACTGAAGATAGTATAACAAGGTGTATATGTGAACTTCAGCATGATGATGGGTATATGATATGCTGTGATAAATGCAGGTGGGTTTTGTTTTTATTTTCTCTTCAAGAATATATAGTTGCTAAAAAAAAATGTAATTTAATGTAATCATATAAATATCATTAGTGTTTTATATTTGATATTCATATTTTTATTTGATTTGTCTTGATAATTTAATTTTTATTCTTCAAATATTTTGCAAGTTATATTTTTTATATTTTTAGTGTTTGGCAACATATTGACTGTATGGGAGTCAGGAATAACATCCCTGACTCTTACTTCTGTGAGAAATGTGAACCTAGGCAAGTTGATGTTGAGAAAGCTCGTCTTATTCAAACAAGAAAATTGGAAGAATTAACAGGTAATATATTTCTTATAAAATTTTCATCTATGGTTTATGTATTTTCTGTAATAGTATAGTTTTCAGTTGCCTTCAGATTGTTATGGTTTTCTTACCAAAAATTTTAGTTTAATTTTTTTATTCATTATTTTATATAATTATAATCATTTCTCTTAGTTATATTCTTTATGATAAAAATGTTTATATAATGTTAGTCTCAGACATCAGAGAACTCCAGAGAAAAATATGAAAAGAGTATATCAAAGAAATTCTATGCATATGCATAAATGTATATGCATACTTCATTGGCTTCAGTCATTGAAATGCACCATGCTAGAGTTTGGCTAAAGGAGGGTAGAGAAGGAGGCAAGGCAGAATTTGTGAGTGGGGATACAGCATTTTACGTATGTATTTTATGTTTTTCGTGGTTAAAGTTCGCTCTAACCTTACTACCTAGTGCCATATTTTTTTAATGACTTCAAAATGAATTGGTGTATATTGGAAGTGTTTGAGTCTTTTCCTGATAGTTTGTAACAGTCCCTCTAGTCCCCAATGTTTTATAAAAAGACCTAAGTTCTCCAAAAGGATTTTCAGAGTTTTTAGATTCTTTTGGTAATAATCTTTCAGTCGTTTAAGTCATTAGACTGAAGCCATGCATGGGCATCGTCTTGAATGATATTAGTCAAACAAATCGACCTCAGTACCTATTTTAACTTTTGTTTTTTAATAATGCTTGGTATTTATTTTACCAGTCTCTTTTGCTGATCTACTACGTTACTGGGACATAACAGTCAAGCAGTGGTGGGGACCAAAGACACACACATAAATAATGATGATAACAATTGTTAACTATATTTGCTTCTGTGATTTGAAGTGGCATTCTTGAGCACACGTTGCAGAAATGAAGATATTTAATAATACTTTTCTTCATATATAATATGTTGCATAGAATCTATTTTAGGGTGCAATACATCTCATTTTAAGATATAACCTAACCTAATACCTAGTGCCAAATTTTTTTAATGACTTCAAAATGTATTGGTGTATATTGGAAGTGTTTGAGTCTTTTCCTGATTTGAAAAACAAAACATTTTCTTAAATATGTGACTATTTATTTGTAACATAATAAACAAGATAAATGCAATAAATGTGATGAGTCATTTCAACAAATAATTTACTGGATGCTAAGTTAGTTATTGTCTGAGGCACTGTTAGCTGAAACCTATTTAAAGTTATCTTGAATATACTACATTTTGCCGAGCATTTCATTAAGCCTAGTTACAACTGGATTTAATTGTATAATGTTTTCAAAAAGTAAGCCAGATTTAACTAAGTTAAGGAAGATAATCTATAGTCTTTGCATTCATTACTGTATGTAATATTTCTAATTAACTCTTTTAATAATTAGTAAGCAAGTTTTATGAAAAGATTGTAAGCTTTAAATAAATGTGAAAATTTACTGCACATTTTGTTTTAATGAAATGCATGACTTCAATCAGTATTTTTCTTTATTTGTAATTTCATTTTTTTGTAAGAAATAGATTAACTTCTTACAAAAATTTCCTAATAATTAAGTGGAAGGTTTATTTGCAGCATTCATATTTATTTATACTGTTTTACTTCAGAAAAATATTTCTGGTTTCCAATATGGTGTGCCAAATTGGAAAAGTTTTCTTTTTTTCCTGTTGCTAATAGCTTTTCAGAATTATTCAAGTTGAAAGAAAACTAAAATTAAAATCTTGTGATTAAATCAGTATCTATTACAGTAATTCTATTGTTGTGCATTGTTATGCAGAACACCAAATGCACTGCTTAAGGTTAATTACTATTCATATTTAAGTTTCAAATCATAAAAATGTTACTCAAATTATTAATTGTTCTTTATTTTAAATTTCTAGGTATTTTTATACTTTTTTTTTTTAGTAATTTGGTAATTGTAATAAAATTACAATTTTCTGTTTTTATTTAGTTTGTATATTATTACTGCTAATATTTGATATTTTTTTTAAATAATTGACAATCCATTAGGTGCAGATTACAAAAGATACTGTTGTTAATTCACTTTTTTTTTTTTATTTCTCTGAGTTTAATTTCTAAATATTAGAAATAATTCCAATAGGTTTTTTTGTGTGATTCTTTTTGTAACAATTTCTAAATTTCTAAATTTCATAAAAGAGGCTAGCATATGAGATGTGTGCGTGTCAATTATAAAGTTTGTTTTAAAATACAAAGTATAGTATTGACTCTATAATTAGCCTTTCTCTTCATTTGTAATCCAGACAGCCACACTGCTTTGATCGTCTAAGAATTTTGGTTATTAAAAAAAAATGTATTCATAAAAATATTGGAAAGTTTCAATATCTATAGCAGTTAATATAGCTTTATCTAGTATCGTCTTAAATTTTCTTAATTTTATTGCATCTCTTTAGGTTTTATCTTGAAACATAATATTTTGGACATCTCAGAAATCATAGATTCAAACTTCCAGGCCTAGTTTAATATTTGCTTGTCTGTTTTACATAAATGTTCTGAAATTTGTTTCCTTTTAAATTACCTTGTTCTCTTCATCCATGTTGTGTCCACCCCACAGGCCCTGCACCACCCACTACACTTAGTTCTTCCCAAGGCATCAACTGTCTGGAATTTCTGCATTGTATTTAACTTTCCTGCAGTTGTCAACTTGCACTCAGAGGTCCTGTAAAAGGTCCATCTTCCAGACCTAGTTATTGTATTTAATTATGTATAATATACCTTTTTTCCTGTTCCATGTGTATGACATCCAGCACAACAGAAGTTACACCTATTGCCCAAGCTGTATAGTGGAGAGTTCACTTTAATAATGTTAGATTTTTCTATAATAGTGATAATACTTTAAGCATTCAATAAATTTCATTATTGTACCCATGTTAGAGATCATCTCAAAGGTGTTTACTATTTTACTAACACATTGAAATGGTTCAGAAATGTAAAACACAACCAATTAAAGAGTGATATGTGCTTGGTTTCTGATTATTCACTACTACATATTTCATGTTCACTATCCAATCAGTATATATAATATATATACAATTTATATCTTAGTGAACAAATTTAGCATTATAGTAAATGATATTATTGTATTGACCAGACTATTGGATGTTACACACCACTGATCACAGTGCACTTCCTCACATTGTTATAGCTTTTGAACAATGCTTCCCCACTGGCTTGGTAGGCAGGCCAACATTCCTCTTGAACAGAACTCCAGTTTATTGCAGAGTTGCCCATTTACAGTTGAATGGACTGGAGCAACATGAAATGTAGTGTCTTGGTCATGAACACAAAGCATTGCCAGTCTGGGAATCAAAACCATGATCTTGCAAGCATGAGTGCAACACCCTAACCACTTGGCTATGCACATTCATTAAATGGTTTATATTGCATAATTAAAAAATAAAGCCACATCTTGTATGTTACAAAAATCATAAAAGACTCTTTTATAAAAGCATAAAAAAGTTAGTTTTAAAATTCCACTTTTACATATGTTCTCTCTCTGTAAACCGGTAATAAAATTGAGCATTAAACATACTTTTTTAAGTGTCATTATCAAATTCAAATTGATTTTCTATAAAAAAAAAATGATGACTAAACACTTTTTTCTTTACATCTTAGTACTAAAGGAAAGTATTATACAAGATATACTTTTTCCAGCATTCCATTGCCAACCTATAACGAGTGGTGCACAGTATATATGTGTATTATGAACAAATAAATAGAGTAATAAAATAAAATTTTAAAATAACCTTTTCATAATTGGAGAGATTTCAAAAGCTTTTTCTACAGTAAAATCAGTTCAAAATAGGTAAATGACGTAGTTACAATTATACACTGAGTTTCCTATGAGAAAAGAACTAACCTAAAATTAATTTACTTGTCATACATGTTCTCACTTGCAAATTATCTAGAAAAGGTTTATAGGCTCAGGCACCTGGGATTAATTTTTAACAATTTTGAATATAAATTCCGAAGATATGATCTGTATGGTAATTCAGTTGTATCATTTAGAATTTATGTAAATAGATATTGGAAAAGAATATCTCACCTAGGGCAAATTTGTCTTTCTCTACAAACATGTTTTATGCCAGTTATGTGACATTATTTAAGCATCCCAGGAAAATAATTTAATATCTCTTATACTTAAAGCAAAAAACCATTTTTGATTGCCTTTGTTTTCGGGCATTAATATTTGTTTCAGCAATCAGCTTGTGCTTCTTTTTCATAATTTTTATTTGAAATATGTGATATATATTCAATTTGAAAAATATACACACATTATCTTTTGAAATTTTATCTTAGGAATGTTCCCTTTCATGAGAAAAGTATCTAATGTGTGGAGTTTTTGTTTGTGGTTATTCTATAATTACTATTAATTTTATTGTTACTTGCAGAGTTTATTAATTATTATTATTGTTAATTTATACTATTTGTATAGAATTTAAAATATTGCCTTTTTTTTTATTCATTAGCATCAAATGAAAATTCTGATTGAAGAAATTGCAGTAATTTTATGTTTTTAGAATTTAAAAAAATTATATTTTATTAGTTTTTCATAAGTTACAACATTTCGCTAACGCTCAACATCAGTGATAATCTTACTGGGGATGGATTAAAAAAATTGCTTAAGCTATGTAATTCAATTCTAAAATTCTCTTTTAACTGTTTCAGGCTCTTATTCAGACATCAGGTATGAGGCTGTTAAGGGAAAGAACAGGGTTACTGGAGAACATACTGGTAAGATTAAGACCTGACATCCCTTACTACAACTTTAATATCCTTATAGAATACTCCTCATACCAATAATTTTCCAGCATATATATATTTTTTTTTTTAAATCAAAATACTTATTATTTTATATTAATACAACAAAAGCTTTTTTCTTATTCATTTAGATTTGAAATCTTTGTTGATTAAATATTAGACAGATATTTTTATTTCAAGATCTATAAGTTTAATGTTCTGTAAAATTAAGATGTCCTTACTTTGGAATCTCTCTCCATTTCCAGACAAACAAAATCATATACATATGCTAGCTTAAGTCAACAAATGTAAATGAAACTTGTACTAAACATAAGCAAACCGTCTCCTTATGATTGAAAATGAAATAATTTTTTAATTCAGCAAAAACCTGGGAATACTTAGAAACTAAAAAAATAATCATACTATATTTTTAAATTATGAAACAATTTTTCAGATAAATTTCAATGTCTTTGAGATGTGAAGTATAAAGGGCCTGTTAAAAAAACTTTTTATGTATTTTATCACATTAAAATATGCATTTATTATTTTTGCTAATACTTTTATTTCTTTTTATAAAATTGATAAATATATAAATATTACAGTAATTTTAGCATCATAAATTACAATGAAATTTACATGCATGCTTCTAACATGTAATTATTTTGTCAATGTTCTAAGAAGTACTGTTGTTAATGCATTCTTTGTAAATGTATATACTTCGATTTTTTACAACTTTGTAAACAAAATTTTTTCTTATGCACAGTAAAGCTTTTTGTAAATGAATACTAAAAGCACTATTAATTGCATTAAGAATCGTAAAGGAAATTTTATCAGTTTCTTTGAAATTTGGGGGCCATTAATAAAATCAGTGTGTTCTTTCAATAGCTTTTCTTTTTTTATGCAATTTTAAAATCTTTAATACGATCATACAACTAATTTCATACAAACATCAGTTGGTATAAATATCTGGAAACATGTATTTTTGCCTAGAAAAGACATTCCTAAGTAATATCAAATCTCCTTATTTTATTTTTACCAGATACCAGTGCAACTGATACTGACCCAGAGGAGGTAAATAACCGAATGATGGCTCTTGTAGAGAAGAATAAAAAGACCAAAAGAACAAAACAGAAGCCTGTCAAGAAAAAAAGAATGAAAGCAGCCAAAGAGAATAAAAAAGAAAATAAAGATAAAGAGCCAACAGTCAATAAAAAGCAAAAGGTAACTTTGGATCTTAATTTGAGCAGTTTTATTTTCAATAAAATATATTATTAGGCCAAAACATATCTTGATGTAGAAAGGCTTGAGATCTTAATAACTAACAAATAGATTTTCTCTCTAAATGAAATAAATAGAATGGTCTGATAGATACTATTTTGACGGTTAAAAAATTGACGATAAAAAAAAAACTATCCTAAAGTTCCTCTTTTCTACTTACTTCAAGAACTGTTATGTGAATGATAATTATGACGTGAAATGCTAAATTAAATATGATTGGGATAAAACATGAAATAATTAATCAAATTTCCTACTAAATATTATGATCAGTCATAGATTTACTGGACTCCTTTATCAGAGGTATGACATTTTCTTCACAGTATAGCATAGACATAGATACAGGCTGAAGGAAATTAGTACAACACACTTTGAAAGACACAAATTTTTGAGAAACAAATGCATAATTGTTAGTGAGAGACTGAAGTCTGAGGTTACCTGACTACAGCAAGAATACCTCAATAAAACACTAGCCTTTTTTACATTTTCTTTCTGGGCTTCATTACTTCTGTAGGTTTTTTATCATATTTGTTAAAAGCTTTCAATATATTCATTAAAATTTTCTATGTAGATGCCAAAGGACACTGCGAAAAAAACACCTCGAACAAAGGTAAGTATTTTAATTCAATAATTGCACTTATAATAAAATTTGCACCACCATCTTTCTCCACTGCTAAATTATTAAAATTCTTAATTTTTATTTTCTTAGGCTGCAAGAAAGGTTCAGATTTCATCTACTGTTGACAATGGTGATACTAGAGGACCATGGAACATATCAGCAAAGTAAGTCACATGATTATTCTTTGATTTTTTTTTTTATAATTAAATTTATTTCTCCTTTTGAGAAATATTTACATTTGCCAAAATAGAACATTTTTTCATATGGATATTAATACATATCTTTTTAGATCAATGGTCCAAGAACATGAAAAAGAGCATGAAAAGGGTAATGAGAAAGTGCATGGGAATATTTTAAGTATTGCTGTGCTTGAAGCATTATCTAAAGTTAAAGTAAATGGTCAAATGGTAAGTACTCTTAGTTGTTATGTCCAAGATACAGCAATAAAAATAGGCAGACCTGTCAAGGAAATTAGTACCTTCACAATTTAACCACATTATAATTCATTTCATAATTTCTGTTTATTAAAATCTCCAAGTGAATACAAATGTTCATTTATGAATTTCATTAGAGGCTGGTTGGTTCTAATTTTACTAACTTTTAAATTTAAAGTGGAAATGCTAATAAAATTAATTTTATTTCTTTTGGTATGTGATCCTTGTTTATTTTTTGTGACTACATAGTTTCAGAATTCCTTGTTATTTATTGCAGAGTCCAGAGAAACATATAAAGCGAGAAGAGCTGCTGGTTCAGCTCTGTGAACTTGCTTGTCTACAAAAAAATAAAAAAGTAAGTCTGTGCTTTTCTTCCTCTCTTGTATTATTAATATTAAGGGCTATTAGTAAAAGGTGTATATTATTTTTTGAGTGGGAATGATTTTAAAATTTGTCACATGGTTAATATAAACAATTTCTAAGGTAACTAAATATATGAACCAACAATATGGGGTTTTATAAATAAAGTGCAATTATAAGTTACTTTGTGATCGTCAGCAATTATTTTTCTCATTTAAGTTCTCTTTTCAGGACAATTATTCATTGCTTCCCAGTATTAATCATACAAATTTAATTAAATCTATATAAGTACATGTTGAAATGTATATGCATTTAAATCTAAAATTAGTTTTTATTGATAATAGGAATGGCTTCCTACCTTGCCATGCTGCATTTATTCATTGAAAGTATGCTTATGTGTATATGCACAAACACTCTTGTGCATACACAGATTTATTGTAACTATGATAAAATTAGTTCTTTTTACACATTTTGATCATCACTTAATTTTCAGGGGTTGCAGGCAACTGAAAACTTAAAAGAAGGTCAACTAATATCTGAGTATGTTGGAAGAGTATCTTTGAAAGAAGAGTGTATAAATGCATCTATGAAAAGGTTTGTATTTATAGTTAATTTTTTTCAACCATTTTTATGTGTGCTCTTTCTCTAAGCACTTATAATTTTTTATTATTATATCTAATTTTTCTATTTTAAATATTTTGCTTCAATTCAATATTTTTAATTTTCAGATTGAAGCCATTCACATTAGTATACTCCAAAGTAGAAGGAGCAGAATTGTTCATAGATGCAAGTACTTTGGGTAATGTCTCAAGATATATACGACGATCATGCAGTCCAAATGCAGAGGTATGTATATTTCTAATTAATTTTTGCTTCATTACTTTTTCTAAATATTTGCTACTTTAAATTTTAAGCCAAAACTGGATGTTTTATCAGCTCTTCCTAAATTATTTTCACTCTTCTATCCTTTGTGTTTATGTATAACACTTTTTCATGTTTGCTTTTGTATGTTATATTTTTCACTCTGTCAGTTTAAACAAACCCAGTGTACCAACTTTTGGTTAAAATTATTCAGAGCAGTGAAAGATATATTCAGATGGTGGCAGATACTTGTGCAAGAGGTGTTTGTGGGTTGGGCTGCTGCACACCAACCATCACATACTGCTGCCTGTAATAAGAAACAGTCCATATCCAAAGCATGGTAAACCAAGATTTGGTGAACACTTACTAGGTCCATATACCCTGACAGCTAGGTGACCATGTCACAACAGAGTTCTTTTCCAAAGATACAACAAAACGCTAACAGTGGACTTAAACTCACAACCTGTTCGAGAGTTTTCCAACTTCTTGTCTCCAATGTATATTATCAATGAATATATAATGGGAATATACTTTCCAAACTTACTTTTACATAGATATTCAGTCTTAATGTTCAGTGGGATGAAAACTCTGCTATAGAAATATTATTTCATAATCTTTGTTTTTGTAGATAAAAATGTTAATGTAGCTTTTTTTTTTGTTTTGTTTTTTCCATGTCGTATCAACATACATAGTATTTTAACGTAAACATAAGTTCTTGTTCTTCTTGTTTTTAAGTTGTAGATTATGAAAATATCATTTGAGAAACCATACTGATTGTTCTTTTATATTAATTTTACCAACATATTAATTTTTTACATTAAAATTATTAAATTTGTAAGTTACTGATAGCCTGAATCACTTTTATTATTAATAGTTTGTTAAAGTTTTGGTATAGGACCATTGAAGATCTGATCAGGTGAAAATTCAGTTAGATATTTATACTTATAATAACTATTGAGAATGGGCTTCCTGGAAATGAAAAATAAATGTTCTGCTTCAAACAACCAACTCACACCACCACCATCATTCTAAAGGATCTTCTTTCTTTGTTTCAGATGCGGCATTTACTACATCAAGGTTTCATTCGTTTCTTAATCTACTCTACTAAAGTGATATCGAAAGGTGCTGAAATAACAATACCATTTGATTTTACCCGGGAAGATGGGTGAGTTTAGGCTTTTATCTATTATTTGCTTCAGTCATTATGCTGGGACACTGCCTTGAAGTGTTTAATCAAACAAATCAACCCCAGTACTTATTCTTTTGCCAAATTGATAGGTTATATTTTTATGAACTTCATTGTGTGTTATTTTGAATGCTTAGACTATAGTGTTCATGTTACTTAGCATGAAGATTTTCTTTAAGCTCTTGTTTTCAAGCAATTATTAGACCATTTTTTAATTTACTAAACAGTTTTTAATTGAAAATATCTTTTCCATGCTTCATAAATTATTGAGTAAAATTAATTTATCAAGTAATTTGTAGGAAGTCACTGCTTGATTTTGTTTTTAATCAGTGTCTTACAGTTATGAGTGACTGACCAATATTTCTATTCCAGTCTTTGTCAAATCTAATAAAAGACATATCTATAATTGTAAACTTCTTTGTATTTACTTTTGTTACAGTATCACACTCCTTATGTTTTTTTAACTTAAAATACAAAGTTAAGTATGCAATATTTTCCTCAATGTCTGAACTAAAATGTATTAATTCTCATTTATTTAATTTTTTCCAGTGTTCTTCACACGGAATGTGCTTGCTCAAGAATTAATTGTCCTCTCAGTAAACCAAAAACTAAAAAGATTAATATTAACAGGTAACCTTTCATTGACTTATGTTTTTGTGATTGGGAAAATTGTTTTCTTCACATTTAATTACTTTGCTTTTTACTTTATATAATTTCAGAAATCGGCGAAAAATTAAAAACAAATCTATTTCTGAAAATATGTTGGATAGTGTATCTGATTCTGCTTGCATTGGAGTGGTGTCCAGTATCATCTCTAATACTACTAATACTACTACTGATACAGATACTTCAGCAGCTGCTGTTGCTGCTGCAATGGCTGTAGCTGCCGCTGCTGAAGCACAACCTTTGGCTATTCCATTGGATATGAAGGTATGGTTATAAATTTGGTTATTGCATAATGATACCAATTATATAGCTTTGTGTATGTGTAGTCCTGTACATGTGTATACACCTATAGATATTTAAATATGGACAGCACAATGTGCTTAAGGTGTATATATGTGACCACTGATATGAATTGTTTCATTTATTAATTATTCTGTCATGCACTATTCAACTAGATAACTAGTCTTGCTTACTGCTAAATGGTATCTTCATGTTGTTATATATTTCATATTTGTGTATTTAGCAGTTAGGGAAATCATCTAAAATTTGTTATATGAATGATGGAAAGCTAGATATAAAAAAAAAATTAAAATGTGTTTTCATACAAAAGTTCATTTAGGATAATCTTCAAAAACAAGTTAACTTGTACTATTTGTAGCTTTGTACAATTGTTTTCTAAGGAGCACTAAGAAAATTAAGTGTAGTTGAATGGTTTGCAGGAATCATGTAAGAAAAGTCAGGATTAGGAATGAGTTTCATGAAGAATTTAATTTACATGTTATCACCATCGTCTTAATGTCCACTTTTCCATGCTTGCATGGGTCAGATGGGTTGCATTAAGGAAGATTTTCTAAATCCAGATGTTCTTCCTCTTACAAACCTTCACCTGTTTACAAAGTAATATTTTCCCATAACCAGGCTTGTTTTCAGAGAGGATTGGAAATGAGAGACACTGTTACATAAGTTACACCTATTTACAACTATTGCGCAGTGTCATGACAAGGAGACATGCTTATAACAGGCTTTTAAGTTTCTGTCTACTAGATCCACTCCCAAGGATTTGTAGTTGCATAGAAAGGCTCTGTGCTCATCCTCTTACTATTCAATTATAGCTTTTAGGCAATAGTGTTAAAGTTCAGAAATAGATTAGCTTGATAATTTTAATATGCTGTTGGCTTTGTTCTCAGTGGACACATTTTCAAGAACAATAGGAACAGTTCTAAACTTTGAAGAATAGATTATAAAATTCAAGTTCAAAGACCTGGAAATCAACTAAGTAAAACAACATTTGATCACCATTTAATATTAGTAACAGGGGACAAAATAATTATAACATCTGGGATGTGGCTTTACTCAGTATATAGTGAGACAATAAAACTTCAAAGTATTGTGCTCAGAGCAAGTACTAGGTACATGAAAGTTGCAGTGGGATTTCTTGACAGATGTAATAAATGTACAGAAATAGTGGAGAACTTTTGAGATTTTTATAAGTTAAATTGTGTTGGAATGACTATAGTGGAAACATAGTTGCTTAACTAAAAATGACGTGTAAAGAAATTTTAGTAGATTTTAGTTTCTGTCTCAAACAAAAAAACTGGCAGATACATGACAAGTCATTAGTGTTGAATCTGCATTTCCTGGAGTAAAATGTGTTGAGTGTGTGATGCTCACTTGCATGAAAAGTGAAGCACAAGTGACACATGATGTAAATGAATTATGTTCTTGAAGAAAAGATGTTATGAGGTTGATTTGGAATGTATTCATAGTTAAAGAAATGGTGAAAGCAGATGATAAGAATAGATAAATGAACGTAACACGTTTAATTAATAGGCACTTCATTAACTTCCATTTCAAATTGAAATAAAAGTATGAGAAAAAAACGGTTTAAATAAAATGAAGGAGAAAATGTATGACACACTTAATAATATACATAATAAGAAAACCAGTGTCGAAACTTTTTTCTCTTTTCTTTTTCATAGGATATAACTTTATTTGTGAAATAACATTTTCTAGTAGATCATAACCTAATTTCATATATATGCTATATAAATTCAATAAGGTATCTTAAACCACTATGTATTCCACATTCTGCTGTTTTGCATTTTTGCCTGGTTCTACAGGTTTTCCAATGCAATGTGGCCTTGTTAATAAGATTTACAAATTGAATTTTCTAATGTAAATGATTATACCTTGTCATGTTAAGAATATTTTAAGCACACTTCACATCACTTATTACTATTGTTCATGATAATATGAAATCCTGTATGTAATCTAGCTGTAATGTGTTTGCATCCCTTTTAGTCAAGAGAAAGAAAGCTTCCTTTGTAGTTTTATTAATTCCTCCAAATCTTCCTGAATTAGTAAGGAACTGCTCAGTCATTTATCACATATATAATTTCACTCTTAACATAGCTTCTTATGCTATTCTGCATTCATGTTTCAAGTTCTTACACAATGCAGATTCATATGAATACTAGTTTCTTTCAGTTTCAGTTACTGTTCTCAAAGCACGTATTCTTTCTGATGAATATTTCTTTTTTGACAATTTTTATCACCAACATCTGCTACCCCTAGTATTTTGCCTCAATTCACAACCATGTGTATCACATATTAGATTGGAAAACAGCAATCCATTTTGTTTTTTTCTAACTTCTATTGTAAGGTCTGTCCATAGTTTCCAATCGAATTCTCTATAAATTGTAATTTGATATTTGTAAATACCCTTGTTACAAATCGGCCATTTTAGTCATCAGTAAGCAAGGAAGACCAATGAAAAAATTTGGTTGTGTATTTATAGATGTAGTCAATAAGCAATAACTCTCCAGCAATGATTCTCTTTCATCAACCATTATATAAAACATCTCAAAACTATCTCTGAAATACTTAGAAGTGCTAAATCTATCAAACATCATGATGTTTAAACTAAATTCCCCTTCAGTTCTGTCAAGAGGTTATTTTTCTGTATGGTCACTTCATTACCTGCAGATAGCAGGATTCCCTGTCTTAAGGAATATGCCATTCATGTATAAGAAAATTACAAATACAAAATATAACAAAATTACTTAAAAAAAGCCATTTGCATATAACTAAAGTATCTATTTCTTGAGTAATTCTAAATGACATCTCATGGAAATACAGGTTGGAAGAAGCATTGTTCTATATATATAGTCTTTATTTAATTGTATCAAAAGAGCCAACAAAAAAATTACATGTGATGTAAGGTAATTATGAAGAAGTGCCAAAAAGTGTAATTTATTCTAAATTTTACTTCTTTTTTTTTAATGATTTTTATGAGACATTTTTTCTTTTTATTCTAGCCTCCACGCTCTTCCAATGCGAATGTCATCTATAAAACTATCCCTTCTTCTCCCTCTATTCCTACATCTATGGTAAAATTATATCCTCCTTCTCAAACTTCTCAGCCAGCTTCTCGATCCTCGGTTTATACTCATGCTAATACCACAGGTACCTCTTTATCCCCAACTATTTCTTTACCAGTTTCTATTGTTTCTTCTGAACTTTCTATTCAAGCATCTCCAAATAATTGCTCAGTCTCTTCTATTTCTCTTCCTCCAATTCCATCTGCTCCTATGCCACTCACTATGCCAGCTAAATCAGCATGCACTCTTGAGGATTTGGCAGCAGTGGCCACGGCCCCCAATGCTGCTATGGCAGCTATTGCAGTATCTAACAATAGCAATAGTGATGCTCCTATGTTACAATTGCCTCCTCCACCAACCCCAACAGAAGCAGAAGCAGCTGCGGCTGCAGCAGCTGCTGTTGATGCCGCTGTTGCTGCTCCACCACTACCCACCCATGTGGAAGGTGAAATATCTCCAACTATTGATGATAATTTAGAACCTCCTCGAAAAATGGTAAGTCACTTTTTTGTATTAGTAACTGAATGTTTTTTTTTATCTAACTGAATACTTTTGTATTGTAAATATGGTAGATATAGATAACTTGAAATGTTTTATTGGTTCTAATTAGAAAGAAATCTAAATGTTTTTATGAAAATATTACAAAAATCTTTTAACTTACATTGCCATCAAAGGAGACACTTCAGCAAGATAAACAATATATGTGCAAATTCATGGTAACTAGTTTTCTTGAATGTATTGCTATATTTCTGTAAATATCCAGTATTAGATTTATCATAGTGCATCCTTAGATGCAGGTTATTTTTGTTGAGAATTTTGGCTACTGAAGTCTGTCTCACTTTGCTAGTGTGATTCACTTGGAAGCTTTTCAGGCTATCATCATTCATAAGATCATGGTAACTGTATTGCCTAAAGGATTCCAAGAAATACCTATGAATGAAGAACTAGAAATAGAAGTGTATTAACATTATTATTCAGTTTCATCCTTTTATTAAAATTTCAAATAATTTTTGTATAGACAAGAGAAGAGAGGAAAATGGAAGCAATTGTTAAAGCATTTGAAAAACTGGAAAAACGAGAAGAAAGAAGAAAAGAAGCATTGGCTAGACTTGAAAATGCTCGGAAAAGTCAAGAAGAGAAAAAAAGAGTATGTTGGAATTGCATTTAACTTTTGTATTTCATAGAATATCTATCTACAGTGTATTTTATTAAATTTTTAAGAGATTTAAAAGAAGCATACTAGTTTTTAAGATCCTAGTTCCAGTAATATTGCTGAAGCACCACTTCAATATTTTGCACAAGCATTTTAGTACCATTTAACCCATTCAATACCAATGTGGTCATAACTGACTGAGAATGTTACCAACCCACCTGAAGACAGCTAAATAGTCTTATTTAAATGAGAATTCCAGTGCAGATCTCGTTAGTACATTTGCAAAAACAGTAATTTCACTACATAAACAATTGAGTTATACTGTCCAACATTATTTTACAAATTTGACTGCTGTGAAATTTTGGAGTTTTTTTTTTTTATCCTTCCCACTTTGATTGTAATGTTTCACTATGGACAAATTTACCTGTAAGATGTGTGACAAATTTTGTTTAATTTGTATCATGAATTATTGTATGTGTTTCTGTGTGTTTATGTATGCAAGTAAGTTTATTTAATTTAGCTGATGGCATGTTGATTCCTAGATTTCTTTGATGACAGATTCCAGCATTTCATTCTGTTTTTCCTTTAATGGTACACCTGTCTTATGTACATTAAGTTTGATAGATAATTCAGTAATTTTCACGATTAGCTTTTATAAAATTTTGTTGTATAACTCCTTGAATATTAGCTAATAACTCATTTTAATGCTAATTTTTAAATAAAAGTAATAAATGGCAAATGATTACATTTTAGCAATTCATCTAAACATGAAATTAGCACTCTTTAGTATTTTTGTTTTACATTTACAGGAGTCACCGGAGGATGAGGAAAAAGTAGAACTAAAAGATATTAAACCTGATATTTCTACACTATCTAAACCCCCAAGCACAAAGTAAGCTTCTTATAAAGTAGACACTTCAATTTTAATTTGTTACATTTACTTTTGTTCTGTGTGTGATTTCAATTACTTGTATTTAGATTTGCTATTGCAAAAGTTGTCATATGTTATATTTTCTTTCTTTTCAGGAAAAAGAAGAAAGCACATTCTATATCAACAAGAAGGTATTTTTTTTTTTATTTTAATTATATATAAAATGGCATAAAAGATAAAAACATGAATATTTATATTTTTGTTAACCACTCATTGTTATTACTCCAACTTCAAATTTTTTATTGAGCAATATTAGTGACTACATTCTGGGTTTTATTTTCATAATTATCCCTGGTGGATTTTTGTCTCTTCTTTAGACGCAGCCGAGTGAACAGTGGCGGCAGTTGTTCTGAAGCAGCATTGTCTCAAGATGAAAATAGCAATATGGGTAGCAATCAAACAACAGCTCTTTCATCTCCACTGGCAGTAGCCCCTTCTCT
The DNA here is from genome assembly GCF_006345805.1 of Octopus sinensis. Lineage (NCBI taxonomy): Eukaryota > Metazoa > Mollusca > Cephalopoda > Octopoda > Octopodidae > Octopus > Octopus sinensis. Next base: position 49,438 of record NW_021833065.1, read on the forward strand.
GGTAGTTACCCTTGCTGGACAAATTTCTAGCCCACAGTCAGTAACTGTGACGGCACCTACTACTGTAACTACTATAACACCAACTACTTCACTTTCATCAAGCCTTTCACAAACTCCTCCAGTTCAACCACCACCACAGTCTGCTCCACAAAATATAAATCAACAAAATGACATTTCAAATACACCATCAAGTTTCAAGTTCAAAACCAAGAAAGTAGGTTATTTTCATAATTTAATTTTATAAAATGAAAATTTATGATGCCAAATATTTTCCAAACGTTTTTGTGTTCCTTTATTCAGTTATGTATTTAAGTAAGAAATTTTGAATAAGAAACTTTTCTAAACATAGATTTTATTATTCATTTCTTTATTTTATTTAGATGAGTGAATGGCTAGAAGGCAAAGATACGAAAACAGTATTACCAGCTACCAAAACAGAACCATTGGAGGTCAACATAGAAGAAACTGCATTTGTTACTTGCTTCCATAGTCCACGTAGCTCATTGGAGCATCTTCATCGGAGAATGAGTCACATTTCAGTTTCTGGTAAAATGGACTCAAGTGTTGGATCTGCTAAAAAAGTAAGTAAATATAATTATAAATAATGATGGGGTGAAGTTTTTACTAAAATACTGCCTCATGATTTTCTTGTACAAGGAATGTGTGTATCAACTCAAAACACAAGTGATTAAAATAATTAAGTTGAATTGATTGCTTCAGTATTGATCAAAATAAAGACAACTACTTTTTCTATTGTAATATTAAAACCATATCTAGTTGTAAGTTGTTTGCTCCAACACAGTTACATAGTTATGTAATTCATACTAATGTGAGCAATATACGAATTTTATTAAACTATATAAATACTTCTAACTATATCTTAATCAACATCTTTATTAGCAGTTCTTAATTTATCTGTAAAATTAATGCCATTTGTTTAGAGAAAATAAAGGTTTTAATTTTCTTGAGTATGTGTGAACATGGGAACCTAAAAATTAAATTGAAATTTTTTGTTTTCCTTTTTTTAGCGTTGGCTTCGTCAAGCTATGCATGAGACTGGTCCTACTGGCATGGACAGTGGCAAGGACTCCCCTCAACCCATCAATTCTGTAGTCTGTGATGTGGCAAGTCCAAATGCTGTTGCCTCCATGCCAAGTCCTGGAGCTTCTCCTCAAGCAGGTAAAATACCTTTATTCTAATTAACAAAAGATATAAACAAAGCAATAAAATATTTCTGATTTTTACCTGTTTGTTGACAACAAAAAAAAACAACTTTGTACTGCAGATTTTGTCACTCCACTGAAGAAACGAAGGTTAGCTAGAGAGTCTCTGTCATCAGATCAGCCACTCATGTCTACTCCGTCCACATCCTCACCATCACAGACATCTAACCTCGATGTACCGTCGACATCTGCTCACTCAATAAGCTTTGAAGATTCTGATATTAAGTCAAGTCAGCAATTAAAATCACCACCAGAAGATCTGCATTTAGAGGTAATTATTTTATACGTCAACACACATTCCAATATTTGAGAGATGAGGAATTATGTACATTTGACGGATATTTGTCCTTATCTTGTTTGTTGTTAACACAACGTTTCAGCTGATGTACTCTCTAGCCTTTTTGAGATATCTTGGAGAAGTTTCGAACCTGGGTTCTCATCCTAAGATATTTTCCCAATATTATTTAGGTCACTGCCTGGAATTGAACTTGGAATCTTGGGGTTAGTAGCCCATGCTCTTAAACACTACGCCATATGCCCGTAGGTGTATGGCGTAGAGGTTAAGAGCATGGGCTGCTAACCCCAAGATTCCAAGATTGATTCCAAGCAGTGACCTGAATAATAATAATAACAATATTGGAAAAATACCTTAGGAATGAAAACCCAAGTTCGAAATTCCCCCAGGACACTTGATGAAGGCTGGAGAGTACATGAGCCGAAACGTTGTGTTAACAACAAACAAGATGAGGACAAATATCCATCAAATGTAAATAATGTACACATTCCAACATTTATTTACTGGATCTAGTGGTCAATCCATACCAACATGGAAAGGGTATGTAAAACAATGATGTCAAGCATTCCATATTTAATTAACATTTTGTAAGTTTCCAAATATAATTACATTATATTTTAACAGTAGAACATTTAACCCTTTAGTGTTTAAACTGGCCATATCCGGCCAAAAGTATTCTGCCTGTTTTATGTTCAAACTGGCCAGATCTGGTCTCTCACACCAACCCTACAATATTGTTTTAAAAATTAACAGCTACCTCATAGCTACAAAACAATGCATGATTAGTTCAAAACTATTTGGATAAAAAAGGATTAATTTTGGCAGAATAATGCAAACACTAAAGGGTTAAGAATTATGTTTTTCTTTGATAATTTTCTTTCTTTACTTTATCATCTTTCTAGAAATACAAATTGATCTCAGCTGAAGCTAACTATTCTGGAATGGGATCAGAACTCAGGGACTTAATAGAAAGTGATACATGTGAATCCCAACCACCACCTTACAGTGATTCTACTCGAGGAATATCTGACAGTGAAGAGACAAGTGGGCCTGAAGGATTGGAGAGTTTAGCTGCTGCTGCAGAACAATGCAGTGCAGTTGATGTATCATCTTGTAATTCTAGAACAAATCTTTTGTCACAAGTAACAACTCTACAATCAATGACTGCTGATCATGTAAAATCTGAATGTGAAGATGACGAAACACTGGATGCGAGTGAAACTACAGAACATCAAAACCCAGACACTCTTGATAGTGCCAACCATTTTGAACAAAATTCTATAAAAGAAGAAATTGCATGTGAAACAAAAGAGCTTACAAATACAAAACCTCTTTCAGAAAATTCTACATGGACTACATTATCTCATGATTCTGTAAAGGATCATGTTGAAGGAGAAATAAAGCATTCAGAAGCAATGGCATCTAACTCTCTTGCTGTCCAACCTGTTTTCACAAACTTTTCTAATGTATTTAAAAAACAAAAAGAGAATTCATCAGACATTCATCCCTTTGAAATTAAAAAGGAAAAAATTCAAGAGACCTGTGATGATAAAAGTTCTAGTATTAATGAGGTAAAATCTGAATACTCACAAAAACATGTACTTGAAAATTCTGTTGATCATGCTGAAACCCCAACATGTGATAGTGGAACAAATATACATTTTTCATTAGAAAAAGAGGTACCCAAGTCTGAATGCAGTGTGCTGCCTATTCGACGAGACTCTTGTCAATTTTCCCCACAAGCGGGTAAAGATGGCAGAAATCAAGCCAGTGATGTAGTTGGTGTTGGTGAGAGTATAGACTCTAAAATCAGAGAAACTCACCACCAGAACACTTCATGTGCAACACACCTACAATCTGATTTGTGTACTAGTGTTAGAATATCTGTTACAGAAAAAGAAAATTCTATTCGCAATGAAGTGGATATGGATACTTCTACAAATGTTGCCAATTATGGACAACTTCCAGCACCAGTAGAGATAGATACATTAATAAATACTGTACTACCTACTGTTCCTGCACCCAATTTAATTCTAGAATCCTCTCTACCTACAAAAGCTCCTTCAAAGAAAAAGGTGAGTTTTGGGCAAAATCTATGCAGCCATTAGCCCTTTATTTTTTTACAAATTTCTATATAAAATTGTTTAATTGATCATGGTGCTATTTTATCATTAATCACTGTATATGTACCTGGTAAGTAGTGCAACTATAACCCAACGTCCCTTATAGCATACACAATACTAAGTTTCCATTGCATTTTCAGTGATAAGCTCCACATTCAGTTGGGTTTAATAAATTGCAGCTGATAGCCAAATTTAAATTTGGTGTTCCTCAGGGATTCAAACACATTTCTGATATCTGTGTAATTGTCTCATCTTGTTACTTTTTTGTGTTTTTACTTGTAATTATAAAATCAATTATCAGTTGTGATATGTTCTAAGAAGAGGAAATAGAATTATACCAATGACATTTAACATTGTAGTTTTGATGAAAACATTAAAGATGGATCCTGTCTGTTAAGTGGGATACTTTATTTCTAGGTCATTAAACTAAGAGCAACAACGTTTTAGGGTATCTTTTTCATCCTTAGTCTCAAGTCATGAATATGATTTTGTTCAACCTACATTTCAAATATAGTAGATCAGAATGAATGCTATCAACCAGTCCCTAAAGTATTAAAGTGAATACACTAACAATTGTCCCTTCATCGTAAGGTGCTGTTGTTGTCCTAGCTTTTGATAGCACCCACTGTGCATGCATAATGTTTCAACATACAAATGGATTAAGACTGCCCAATCTGTTCTTGTATAATAGTTGTAAGCTGTTGGTTTTTTTATATTTTTTCATTAATCAAATAAATTATTTGGGTAAGTGAATTTTGAGAGAGTGTGTGTGTAAGTACATATTGTTTGAACAGCAGACAAAATAGTTGGTTGTATTTGTTCAAGCTCTTTTACTTCCAAGTTCAACTTTGCCTTTTCATCCCTCCATATTTGATGAAGTACCTATTGAGTACTGAGGTCAATTTTATCAACTAACTTCCTTTCTCGAATTTCAGGTTGTTAGAAACAATTATTTAATAAAATGTAAAATATTTCCCTCTAATTATTTAATATTACATTTCAGTTTTATTTTACATGTTTGCTGTATCTTAGACAATTTTTTTTTCACAATATATTTATTTTCTAACTTGTCCAATATTCTATTGTATGCTTCTTGACATACGCTTTTTTAATACATTTTTTTACTTAACCTTTTTAATACCAACCCACTAGAGAACACCTCCAGTTCTAATTTTAAATTGTTCGATTTTATTTTTAAAAATTTTCCATTAAATTACTTTCCAAACTATTTTAATAATTAGAAATTTAGTTATTTTATGAAATTCCTCCAAATTCTTGGCAAATTTTGAAAATTAAAAACAATATCTGTGTATTTCAATAGAGATATGGTGATGAAATGGTTAAGTGAAAATAAGCATTCAAATATAATTGCATGTGTTATGAAATCCATTGTTCTCAGTTGCTATTCTATTTTACTCATATTTCATTCATTCCAATATTTCTGGAGTTAATATTTGTCAAAGTACAGTAAAATTATCTAAATGTATAATGAAAGTCGTTTGACCACCTCTGAAATACACAAGGTATTAATACTCTCTTCATCAAAATTATTTATTTTACCCAAGTCTCTTTTGACTCTCTTGTTATACAAATAAATGGTCCCTGTGAGATTAAAGATTGCAGCACTATTTCAGACACCTTTCAGTGCAGTTTGTTATATTTGGATAGCTTCAACATAATTTGAAACTAACATCAACAGAGTTTATACCTTTCTGCTATTATATGAATATCTTATTTGGATCAAAATCCCTAATTCAGACATCCTTTAAAAATCTGTTTTTATCTCTGCAACATCTTTTAGTCAATAGACTTTCACTTCTTTACGTTGATCAATCCAGGGGTGCAATCTTTATACTTTATATCTTCAGTTGCCTGAAGAATTAAAACCCTATTTTTTATCTTGCATAAAAATTGTAGCCATCAACTATTCCTAAATTATATTTATTAGTGCAATATAACTATTTAATTTGAGCTAAAAATCTACATTTTCCCAATAATTGTGACAGTGAATCCTGTCCTTTTTAAGCTACAATTGACATATCAAGTTGTGAGGGTTTCAGAAAATGCTGGACAGATACATTGAGAAGCTCAAGTGGAATGATATCTCCATGAACACTGTATAACTTAGTCAATACTGTTATTTATATTTTGGTTTTTTTGTTTTTTTAATTCAGTACTTTTTATAAGTATATGTATATACTAAATGTACAAATGAGAATTTGTATTTTCTTTCAAAACCAAACTCATTGTAGTCCAGAATAACATCTAACTCCTAAACTGTGTGGGTCAGAAAATTAGCACTTGTTTGAAACTTGTTACATTTCGGCTTTTACTTAGCTAAAAGAATTCACTCTAAAGGAAATAACAACTGGAGTTTTTAAGTGAGTTGACAGTGGCTAATTAAGTTACAACTTTACAAAACCCTGCCACACATTGCCAATAAAACAAGCTTTCTATTGAAAGGCACTTTCTCTAAATATTTCTACAAATATAGTAGTCAGGAGACTTCACATGTTGCTTCCGTTTACAGCATCGCCTGGCCCCTTAGTAGAATATATTGTTGCAAGCATTCAGGTTTCCTGTCTTAGAATTTCCTCCTACATGCTTTAAAGTTTCCTCCTACATGCTTTAAAGTCTCTATAAAGTATCATAAGCATTGCCCTTCTCAGTCCCAGCAGACCTTACTCTGTTGTGAAGTATGCTTTTCAACCACATAGTTTTGAGTTTAGTCCCACTGCATGGCACCTTATACTTGTAAGATCCAGGCCAATCAATGGCTCATGAGTGAATTCCATAGAAGGAAATGTGTGTGTATGTGTGACTGAATTTTTGTATTCAGTATGTTGCATGAAAAAGCACTTAGCTACAAGCACTGGAATTTGTTGTCATTCTCATTGCTGGCTCTGCACATTCAAAGATAAGTGGAATAAAATATCCCTTAGTTGAAAACAGGTAAGAATTAGCAACTGGAAGAACATTTAGCTATAAATGATGCTTCGATGATATGTATTCATGTAACCTATGCTTGAATGGAAAAAATGGGCATAAAATGAACTAACAAATCCAAGGAATTAAGCAGTCTTCTCTGATGCTCTTCCAGCTAACTTTTTTCCCAAAGAGTGAAATGAGCCATTTTTTGCACGCGTTTGTTTATTGAACTTTCACTTTTCATCTTATTTACATTCTCATACACCATTTATTATAAGAAGCTACAATTTTCTTATCATCCAACCTCTGAAAGACCCATAAGTTATCAACAGCAAGGTAGAATTATCTGCTCTCAGCAACAAATTAACTTGCTGTGGTCTCAAAAAGATAAGTTGTTTGTGGTTCAACAAGTGTTCTGGTAAATGTAACTAATGCATTGCCTTTTATTCTAAAGATAGAAATCCATATCTTGCCAAGAAGTATTCTGTAGGAAGTTTGTGAATATTCAAAGAACCAAATAGGGTGAAGATCATATAAATCAGAACTCTTTGAATAAAGTAATTATGGAAGTAAAGATGGTTTTTTTTTTTTATGTCTGTCTTTCTATATCTGAATGATAGAAAAATGTAGTACTTGTCTGAGTTATATAAAGGATGACAATTTGTTGTTAAGTAGAGGAAATAAACTTATGTCTCTTAAGTGGCAACTATGCAAAAATAGAATAAGTTTAATTTATGTTCAGTTTGTCAAGAACTTTAATTTAGCAGAAGTAGACGTAGTAATTATAATTGTATTTGTTCAAGTTTACATAAATGTTACGGACTAAGTGCAGTGCAGGCATGGCTTTGTGGTTGGTAAGTTTACTTCCTAACCATATGGTTTCAGGTTCAGCCCCACTGCATGGCACCTTGGATAGCTGGTTTCTACTGGGTTGATCAAAGCTTTATGAGTGGATTTAATGAAAGAAATCTGTGTGTGGTGTGTGTATACATGGATTCATATTTCCTTTCATCTTGTATGTTTGCTGATTATAAACAAAAGGTGCATTTAAAAATGTCATTTGTTTTCATTTCTCTGTATAATCATGTTTGTGTTATGTTGTTCGATATTATCTTGGTTAGAAATTAGTTGTTGAGGGTTTTCAGAAAAAGCATCCAGCTGTGAAAAAATTTCTGCTCTGATTTAGTTTTGTCTGACCCATGTAAGCATGGAAAAGTAGACAATAAAATGATGATAATGATGACACGTTAAGAGCAGCCACTAACATAATAAATATACATAGTCCCTTGCTCTTAAAAAATTTTAAAACATATCTTTAATAATGTGTACTCATCATCATTTAATGTTCATCTTCCATGTTAGCATAGTTAGACAGTTTGAAAGGATCCAACAAGCCAGAGGATTTCATTAAACTCCAATGTCTGTTATGGCATAATTTCCTTGACTGGATGCCCTTAATACACCACTTTATAGGGTGCTTTTTTTCTATGGTACCAACATTTTTGAAGTTGCCAAGTAACTCAAGACAACAAAAGGTTGGGAGTAAAGAAAATGATTTAATGCCAGGTGTTGAGAGGGTAAAATATGATAGAGGGACCGGCATACATGTCTTGATATATAGGAGATACATAGCTACCTTGCATTATATTACGAGTGGGTGTGAATAGCTGGAAAGAAGATGGTGGTGGTGGCCAGGTGTCAGAATATATTCTCAAGATACAAAATGAGAGAATATGGACGCAGAATCAGGAAGTGACAAGTTAGAGATGGGTGTAGAGACGGAGGAGTGGTTGGTGATAAATATTATAAGGTGTGATGAAGATGAAAGAAATGGCAGTACAGGATGGGTGGAGGAAAATAGAGTTGAAGTGCAATGTGAATGTGGAGGTGGTGGAATATGTACAGTGTCAGAGGTACATAGGAGTGGTTATAGTGAATGGAAATGGAGGTGGAGAGAGGCCACCAATGGTAGATATGAAAGGATGATAGTTAAGAGAGAGCATGGTAGCCCTAAGATGTAGCTTCAAGTAGAGGGAGTGATGGGTGATCAGGGAAGCTCAGAAAGGGTAATCAGTAAAAATAAAGTGGGAAGGAATAATATTGAGAATGAGGGATGGATTTGAAAAAGAAATGGGTCTAAGGATATTTGAGAAAATCTATTTTCCATGTGCCCTTAGTGTTTATTGCTTGAGCACGTTTACATACAAAGGTTACTTTCTCTGTTACCTTCTTGTGATTCCAATGCACCTCGTGTGTCTAAGTTTGCACTGGGTACACTATATGGAATTCCTGCCTGCAACTTTCCTACGTATGAATCAGGGCTATTTACCTGACAGGAGTTATGTCCTATCTATTTCCTACTGGCTAGGACCAAGTTTGTAATTCTATTTATATCTAGTAGTAGCTGACTATAATGCTGCTACACCAGTCGTTGTGTATAACACATTCCTGTACAACCTGGTTAACTAGGCCAAATCTTATTCTACCAGATCTTTTAAGTATCTCAACAATGATTTCTATTGAGCCATAAGCTTTCTCCTGCCTTCATATCCATAATTGCTATATCTATCATACTCTTGTTGACTAGTATAATTGGTCCATATGAATTTTCCAAATTGTTGCAATGGTAGGTAACTTTCTTCAGGTGTTGTAGGCAGCAATTTTAGCAGTTGCACACGAACTACTTGAGAGACAGACCATAAAGAATGGTATCAGTCGTCTGCTTAACTGCCTTGTTTGGATACAGAGCAAAGTACAAGAGCTTAGAATAATAATTATTATTTCTATTATAAAGACGAGACCATATATTTTGAGAGAAGGAACAGCTGATTAAATTTCCCCAGTTCTTAACCCAGAGGCTTGGAAAAGCGAAGTCAATCGTCGGCTACTTTTACCTACAATTAAAGGGGCGTAACTAAATATATTGTCCAATTTTGGATAGAAAATGGAATTATTATTTGTAAACATTAAGGCGGCAAAATCGTTAGTGGATCGAGCAAAATCTGACTTTTTACATTCAAGTTTAAATTTTGCCGAGGTCGACTTTGCCTTTAATCCTTTCGGAATCTATAAAATAAGTACCAGTTGAGCCCTGGGGTCGACGTGATCGACTAACGTCCACTCCTAAAATTGTTGACCATGTGCCAACATTTGAAACAATTATTTGTAAACACACGATTCTCTGCTTTAAGCAGTATTGCAGGCTTTATCTTTCAGCAAAACTAAATGGATCACTTATTAAAAAAGAAAGGAGTGAAACTTTTTGTATTCAATTGTTATTTCACAATGCCCACATAAAAATATTAAATCAAATTATTACCTTGTAGGGGACTTCTTTTTTTTTTAAATGACCGGGGTATAAATGGAATATGTTTTTCAGAGAATTCTTTCGTGTTCATCAGGGTACTACGCTAATTTATATTCATTTATTCCTATGCTTTTGTTTTCATATTCGTTATTTTTCACTGCTGTTTATAATATAAAAGTGATTGAAAATCTTTTTTTTTTTGTTTTGTCCAGGAACACGACAAAATCTGTTTTGTGTTTATTGCTTGTGCATATATACATACAAACATGTTGTTTCTAAATAGAGTATGCATTACAAACAAAATATCGAAACCCATTATTACCTATTTAATATTGAACAATTCCAACATTCATTTTTCGTTCATCAAAAGTTGTTTTGATGCGTTATAAGATTCAATATTCTCTCAACATCCCGAACAACGAGAATGTGCGTGTGAGCATGCATGCATGCATACACACACACACACGCACATTAATTTAGTGCAGATGCAAACGCAAATGGCATACTGTACGATTATATTTATAAAACAAGACATTTGCTTGTATGGTAAAAATAGAGACGCCCGGAGTTATTTCGAGGACACAAGAAATAAATACCAAAACGATAGCTCAGAAATTTACTTACATTTACGAAAGGTGAGGAAAAAAGACAGATTAATTTCCCGGTCACAGAAGTTCGATAATGTACAACTGAATCTCGAGTACCACATTGTTTTCAATTTTATTGTCATGCTATTTCCATAAATATTTAATATTGTGTGTGTGAATCTCGACATCATCCTGTCTGTGTATTGAGGCTGCGGTATTTAAGAGCATTCGGTATTTCGCGTAACCTTTACTGTTTTTATACACTCCTCGCATTTACCGTTTATTAAATATATGGTGGAATATTGGGAGTGTCAGAGAAAATGCCTACAGTAATTTAGTTCTTTACTTTTCTTTATTCCTGTGTCGATAAAATAATTACCAGTCAAGTACTGAGGCTGAATTAATATTCATTTAAGCACCCTAGGGCGGAGGTAAGGACATGGACCGCATCCGCTTTTTTTGACAATGGGGAATCCGAATCTGCAAAAACAATACTGCATTTTCAAAATTTTAATTTTCACCCCACCACCACCACCACCACCTAATTTTTCACTTTTTTTTTTTTTTTTTTTTGGCTTGCGAAATATGTAGCAATATAAGGAGATTGTGATTTTGAAAAAAAAAAATTTGTAAAATTTCAATTTCCAAAAAATAAATAAACACCGCTCCCCGCCGTCAGGGCATCTGTGAAAGTGAACATGTAGTTGAGGGTCTTTTGGAGTAAGAATTTTTTTTGGTACACACGCACACGGCAACAAAATGAATTGTCCTCCTCTCCACCCCACTGGCAAAGAAAAAATGGGGATGGGGGAAATTAAAATTTTGAAAACGTGATTTGTCGTTTAGCTGCTGTTTCTACCATGTCGAGTTTTCTGTTCAGATACTTTTTTTGTCTGCTATTTTAGTAGGAGGGGAACGATGTTTTTTTTTTTAATTGAAATTTTACAACTTTTTTTTTTCATAATCATAATCTCCATACTTTTCTACGTATTTTGCCCCCCCAAAAAATTCTAAAAGTGAAAAATGGGGGGGGGGGTAAAATTTTGAAATGCGGATTTTTTTTTTTTTTTTTTTGCAGACTCGTTATCTCCGCAGTCGAAAAAGTGGGTTTCTGTAGAAAAGGACCGAAAGTGGGGTGTGGTCCATATCCTTTAGCCCGCACTCCTTACATGAGTTAGTGAATGAAGGAAACGCTGTACTCTTGGCCCTCCGGGGTTGGCAGGGGATGTTGGGATCAATCAGGCAGCGATCTTCCGTACAGTTACTGTTGAGCAACTCGAGATTTTTGTCGACATGAAACTGTGATAACACCCAGTGTGTTGTGCAGTGTGGAGTCCAGTTTCGAATCGAACTTCACAATAATCTTTCTCTCCAAAGTAGCAATTTCAGAGAAAGTGACAAAAATCAGTCCTATGTATAGGACTACTCATTGCTTAAACTTATTTGTCGGAAATAAATCGGTATTTATAGCACTGTTTTGATGTTTGCTATAGACCTAATTATTTAAAATGTTTCATAAAAAAGCTTAAATGCACATCTCGTCAATCGAAGTTGCAAAATAAAAGACTGTATTTTAGCTTAAATAGCTAAAATTGTGCTTGCAATTAAATAAATAAACCGATTTTTTAAACTCTACTAACGATTGTCATTTTATATACATTTATATTAACTGTTATCATTTCTAGTTTTGCGGTTTAAATCATTCGCATGGAAATGGGAAACTCGCATAAAGTTTTTGAGGTCAATATAAAGACCTTCACCCGGAAAAAAGAAAATAGAAAATTAACCAACCCCGGGGTGTTAACAAGTGTGTAGAAAATGAATATGAACAAAAAAAAATGGGCGCTGACGACCCCTAGGGGTGGGGAGGGGACTTTCGGAAAATTCACAAGATCCGATTTTTCCGTCATAAATATTTGAATCGGCACAAAGCATTTATTGGTGAAAGGAAAAGGGCACGAAGTTAGGAAACAAAAATGTAAAAAGTATTTTCAGAATCATAATTTCCGTTAAGAATACTTTTTTTTTTAAATAGTGGGGATCTACCCAATTCCCTGCCCTTTTTCTTTCTCTTTGTACTTGTATAGCCCAAACTCAGTCTTGATCCAGCAGATCCGTGATTATTATTTTCTGCTCAAAGATTAGTGTATGTAAGAAAGGGTGGGAGGGGTGGTTAAGACTACTACTTCCAGTAAGTCGGGCGAATACATAGGAGAAAAGCTTTGTTGGAAAATGAAAATTTATCTTCACATATTTTTCTAGATAATTAATACCTACTATGAAAAATAATCAGTCATACCATTTGCTTTTGCAGTCACACCTTTCTTTTAAATATAAACAAACGTTAGTAGTGAACTAGATCACAAATTTTGCAGTAGCTGATACGCTCACTTGACCTTTTCTATATGTAGATACATGCACGTGGTTGGTTAGTGACATGCAGTATAAAAAAACAGGGTTAGTGGCATAACGGTTATTGCCGCCCAGCTGTTATATTTCTCAGTAAACATTTTCATATTTCTTTGCAGATTTGTCTGAATTTTGATATCAGTTATGTCCCTTGCTCTCTTTATTTCTCCATGTAACTTTTCGGTCATCGTTACCAACGGCGATCACGTGTACTTTTTCTGATTGTTACGGGGATGGGGGGTTGAAGTTTACACAAACGCTTGACAATCATTATTCAATCAATATACATACATACATATATATATATATATATATATATATATATATATATATAAATGCCTCTTAGTGTGAGGCATTTATGTGTAATAATGCCCTCTATACAATATATATATATATATTATATATATATATATATATAAATGCCTCTTAGTGTGAGGCATTTATGTGTAATAATGCCCTCTATACAATATATATATATATATATATATATATATATATAATGTGTGTGTGTGCGTGTGTATTAAAACAAAAATTGGGGCCCTCACAATCTTAGGGTAGTTCTCAAAAAAAAAAAAAACAAATTTATGAATCGTCTTCAGACACTTGGAAATGAAATATAAAGTGGGTACATTTTCAGTTTTCGTGAAACTTCAGAAAATGTTCCCCTGTGTCTTAAGGAAGATGGTGAAAATAATTACATCATGTCATTTTCAGCGATTGATTCGCATGTGTGTGGGGTGGTGGTGGTGGTGGTTAGAAGCCAGAATGAAAAACAAAATCAATCTATGTTCGTGTAGACACACGGAATTCCTTTAAAAAGAAATAAATTGCCTCTTACATTACCTGGTTTCTGTCATTCTAGTTGTAATTGGTACGAGCTCCCTTAAGTGTCCATTTACGTATTGCTTCGATCACGTTGTTTCGCCCGAGGTCTGGGTAACCAAAGGTATTCCAATCATGATCACATCGTCTTTGAATCCGTCATAATGTATTTTTAAACTACGTTATCCAATAAGTCCTTTTCTTAAGACGTTAATATGTGATTTGAGAGGGAGATCTGCATTTGGCAGCTCGAGCGACTACGTAGAGTACCGCTGGCACGCTATCGCGTTATTGAAGTTTGTGCTAGGTATTTTTCAGCCACGTGTTGTTATCTCTCCTTCTTTCTCTCTGTCTTTCTGTCTGTCTGTCTGTCTCTCTCTCATTCTCTCTCTCTCTCTCTCTCTCTCTCTCTCTCTCTCTCTCTCTCTCTCTCTCTCTCTCTCTCACGCACACGCTCAGTAATAATAGAATACAAAAGAACCTATAATGATATCTCGATAAAAATTGTATTTATGAGTATACAAATAAAACTTACCTTTAGAAATTTTTCATTCTCCGAAACAAAGTATTTGACTGAAACTTTTTTCGTACAGTAAACCAACTTAGTTATTTTACTTTTGTAAAGCATTGGAGGATTGTTTGAGGGGTATATTTTATAGAAATCAGCAACTGGTATAAAATTCCCATTAAATTGCATTTAACCTCACAATTTCCTTTCCTTCCCCCACCTAATCATTCTCTACCAATGATACGTGTAACAGGATGTTAGATGTCTTTGCAGATAGAATATATTTCTGTTAGAAATCCTTGCGCACGCGGCATAACTACAGATGTATACTCCACCGAGTTTGTTGCCTCGTAATTTGCAGAAAAATGGATACTTTTTAATGAAACTTCCAACAAATAATCGCTTGGATCCTGTTGATTGAGTGTATTTAAAGATTTATTGGGGTAAAAAAATTCCGAGAGTTTGGGGAGAGGAGTTTCGGAAAATTCACACGACACATTTTCCCCCTCGTAACTTTCAGGAAAATGGGTACTTTTTAATAAAATTTTATACAAATATCTTTCAAACGCTATAGTTTACGATTACAAAGACATTTGTAGGCAAAATATTTTGGAAGTGGAGAGCTGAGGGAGGAGTTTCGGATCAGACGACCCACATAAGTTGGAATTTCTCCGTTTTGACGGGGATTTTTTCCCAATTCTTTTTCAGCACAGTCTTCGGAATGATGAGAAACATCTTTTTACGAAAAAAGAAAAAAAAATTTTTTAGGATTTTTTTTTTTCACTCACCGATTTGGGCCTTCCCCCTCCACTTAGCACTTAAAAAACATGGGAGAAACCTTTTCGGTTAAAAAAAAAACAATTTATCTTTTCAGAGGTGTGGGATTTAAGGGAAATTTGACTGTTGTTTCTAGCACATCGCAAAACCACCCTCGTTTTTTCTCTCTCAAAAATATGCAATGATTTTTTTAGCCCCACTCACTGTCACCGATTGTTTCTGTTTATATAATTCTAAAATATTGGAGAGCCTGAGAAAATTATTGCTGGTATTTATCCAGTGATGTTAATAAGTGATAGAAAAGATTGTTTATTTTGATAGTATAATTTTCTGTTAGAAAAAAATTTTTTTTCTTACACACATACACGGCCTCGCATGAAAACATCAGCTTTTGGATGTGCTAGAAACAACAGCCAGATCTCCCTTAAATCACACATTTTCCTCTGAAATTATTAAATTTCTTTTTAACCAAAAATTTAAGTGTATAGTGAAAAAAAAAAATTGGCTAAAATCGGTCTGGACAGGAGTGGGGAAAAATCATAAATTTTCAAATTTTTTTTTTTCATTCCAACTTGGGCCATCTGATCTGAAACTCTGCCTCCTTCCAAAAAATCTTTTGCCAACAAATTTCTTTGTAATCATAATCTGCACTGTATTTGTATAAAATTTTATCAAGAAATACCCATTTTCCTGAAAGTTATGAGGGGGGAAAATGTTGGGTTGTCTGAATTTTCTGAAGCTCCTCTACCCAACCCCTCAGAAAAATTTTTTCCAACAAATATTTGCATACACTCAATCTATAGGGTCTAAGCAATTATTTGTTCAAGTTTCATTAAAATGTATCCATTTTTCTGGAAGTTATGAAGCAACAAAGTCATCTATAGTTATGCCACACATGCTGTATCTTTAGAATTTCTTCACAGCATTTATTTTGCTCACCTATTTTAAACATTACAAGTTAATTTCAGCTAGAATGTTATTTGAAGTTGTGTGGTCCAGCAGTTTTTTTTTTCTATTTGTTTTTTTGTTTTTTTTTCTAAACTAGAATTGTTTGTGTTTTGTAAATATTTCAATATTCTTTTCTTACATCTGAGATGATTATTTTGAATATGGTGTCAAAACATATTCTTTATGTGGTTGTTCATTTTGCTAGAAATAGCAACCAAATTTGCCTCATCGTATCTTGTCTGCTTTTTTTTTAATAAGTGATACCTAAATTGTCTAGGATGCACTATGCTTTAATGGTGGGGAGACAAGATGGAATGTCTACTCAATCAGGGCTGAGCAAGTGGCAGTCCAAATTTTGAATGCATGGTCTTTTTTTAAATTTTTTTCTGTTTAACAGTGAGCATCAACTGAGGATATATATATATATATATATATATATATATATAATATATATATATATACAGTTGATGCTACTTTTTGAAGGATAATGTTATTCCTTGCACTTTCAACATAGCAGAGACCATCCTTCTCTGACCAAATCTGATTTCTTTCTTATGAAAAAAAGAATTAATCCCAATACAGTACTATGTAATAAAAAGTTGTTAATAACATTTGAACAGAAATTTTTTAAAAATAAAAAAAGAATCCTTCACATCCTGTCATCAATATCTTGTTGCAAAACTTACAATGAAGATATTCTTTCATTGTTGTAAGAGTTCATAAGGCCTGTGTTTAGCTCTTGGGTCTTTTGCATTAAGCAGTCATAGTTACTTTTTTCAATGGTCTGGTATTGCTTCTGCAGTTATTTAAACTTAGATAGGTGCAGCCATGGCTTTGTGGTTAACTAGTTTTCCTTCTACCAAATCCACCTTTTGGATGAATTTGGTAGGCAGAAACTGAAAGAAGTCTGTGTGTATCTATCCATGTCCTGACATTACATAATGATTGTAAAACAAGTGTCATTTGTTTCCAATCTTCTGTGAAAAACATGTTTGGCCATGAGGAAATATTACTTTGCTTGAAAACATGAGATTTCGCAACAGGAAGGGTATTTGGCCATAGAAAACCTGCTTCACCAAAGTTCTGTCTGATCCATGCACATGTATGGAAAAGTCAACCTTTAAACAATGTTGACAATTTGTATATTGCCCATTGATATACAATGAAGCACCTCAAAATGCTCATTTACAATTAGGGAGATTAATCAGACATTCAGTTTATGTCTAGATTGGTGAGCACTAGCATTGTTGGTTACAGTTTTTTCTTGGGAGAAATCCTTGTTTCACTCATTTACGGAGTTATTTGTTGCCACAAATATACCGCAGACAAAAGGCAAACTCTTTAGCCAGTAAACTTGTGCACAACTACAAAGAAATGTGACTAGTAGTATTGATGCTAGAGATGAATACTGTCTTTTCTGTAGTCCATACCACTTCAGAAAAAGGCACATCAGGTTTTTCATTAAGTGTCTCAGATAAGTTGTTGCTAATAAGATTTTAATTCTTCAAATTATTAACATCATCTTTAGAGATGAAACGTTTTTTAATACATCTTATGTTTTGAGATTTGACTCCTTTTTACATAAAAACATTCTTTTTGCATCTCATTAAAATGCTGCCATTTAGGGATTTTTGTCTCCAAAAAATTAAGCTCTGACAATGAAGATTAATAATTTGAATTTTCAGCTACTACTTGCATTTGAATCAACTATCATTATTTTATAAGCATGTCATAATTCAGTGATATTTACTTTTGGTAAAATGCTTTCCACATTGTTACTGATTTCTAACTTTGAGGGAAGATTATTGATTTAATCAACCCCAGAATTTCATTATTTTATCAATTGTGAAAAGAATAATAAAGTTACAGTCTTTGTAATTTGAACTCAAAATGTCAAAACTTGACTAAATAAGAACTTTGTTTCTCTGTCAACTGGTCACCACCCTAACATTCCACTTTATTAATGTTTATTGTAAATAGAATTATTCTCTCTCCAGGAATATATAGTCATTAGTTTCATTTTTGACAAAATTTCAGTTGAGTAAATTTTGGTTAAAAATCACAAAGTCAACTGCACTTTATTTTTCCAAGTGTTGTTTAAAATGTACACATTTTTAATATCAATTTGTATAAATTACATTTTTTTGATTCTTGCTTTAATGACAAGGGTTAATGTTTTTGCTTTTTTTTAATGCTGCTTACTCTTTCATCAGGTCAGCTTGCTAGAATATCGTAAAAGGTTAAAAGAGAAGAAAGATCCAAATGCTGCTTCTGCATACTCACAAGGCAAGGTGTCAACAAAGTCAACTCCAGTTCCAGCTGATAAAGCTCCAACATTAGCTGTACTCCCCTTATTTGTTGAACCTGTTAGTCCTGCAAAAGAAAACGAGTCATCAGAAGTAAAAGGTATTTTGCAATTTATTCTTGTTAATCTAATTCTGAAATGTATTTTAGTTAGTTTCCCTGTTTGAGTGAGACAGGGCTTAGGTGACCATTTTGTTGTAACAATCTAAAAAAGACTGAAATAATGATTAAAATACAAAGCTCTTTCACATAGTCTGCAAAGCAAGTTTTAAGATATAATTTGTTAAATTTGCTATTTTGTAACTAAAAAAGAAAATTTAATGAGGAAATTTGATATTTGATCAAGTATTACAATGCAGTCCTTTTTTTTTTTTTTTTATAACAAAATTCTTAGAAAAGCAACTAATTATTTTTTTTGTTTAACCCTTTCATTACTGTATTTATTCTGAAATGCTCTGTGTTCCTTTCAATTACTTTAAATATAACAAAGAATTTAGTAAAATAGCTTAGTTATCATTCAGCTAGTGTTAGGGACATAAATTATGACTAAGGTTTGGTGGAAGAATTTAATTCAAAACTTATGAAAACTAGACATTTGTACTCAAAGCCAGAGCCAGTTTCAGCCAGGTTGGTAATGAAAGAGTTAACAAGGGTTGAAGGTATTGGTTTTCTGAACCTCAGTGTTACTAATGGTATTTTATTTTATCAATCTTAGGAGAACCATCACTTTTCAGCTCTGACACTCAGGTGAAGCCCCAAAATAGATATAATTGATTTCTCTATTCTGTGTGGCAGTTTTGGTAATGATTTTCTTGTTTTGTTTTGTTTTGTTTTTAACTGCATATAAAATATTTTCATTTTCCAATATCAAATTTCTTACTGAAATAGAAATTCATTTAGTCATGTTCTCTAATTTCATTACAATTGGGAGTGTTTCTTGTACACAAGAAATTTCAAAATCTGCTACTATTAGTTGCACTTGAATTGTTCATGTATTAATTTCCTTATTTTACAGAAATAAAATAATTCTTGATTAGTGAAAAATTATTTTCTCTTACTTGAATTTTATTCCTATTAGAACATCGAGACAAAAAGTCTGAGTCACGATGGACAGAAAAACCTATGAGTCTCACAGAAAGGTTACGGCAAGAATTTGGTCTTGAAGAAAGCGATGAAGAGGAAAACAAAACTGGTATGAATTTTCAGTTCAATATTTTATAGAAAATTTATAGTTGTTGTGTCAGACATGTTATTTTGATTGGTCATAATAATTAAGCACTTGAATTTCCAGAAAGATATTATGTAATCAAGTGTAGCTTATTTTACATTATTGATAAAACATTTGTACAAAAATTATGAGTATTTTCTAGTTTTTAAATTATTGGGTCTCTCTTATAATAATGAAATTATTGTATACAGTGCTCAGGTGCACCACAACATGTCAGAAAGTGCGTATAAAGTATATGCAGTAATGTACAAATGTCTGGAAAGCGAACAATGTATGAGTCAGATACATGCTTGTGTGTGTATGGAGGGGAGAAAATCAGGTGTAGTGTTGGCGAATCTCAGAAAGCATGGAAGTTTTGAAGGATGCAGTGCTCCGACAACTAACAACTGATGCCGGCAGTTTGTTCCATGCTTCAGCAACTCTCAGCGTGAAAAAATGTTTCCGAAAGTCATGGGAGCTGTGCTGTTTTCTGACTTTATAAATATGTCCACGGGTGTTAGACGGGTGGAGTCTGAAAAGGTGCTCAGAGTTATTGTTTGTAAGATGGTTAATAATTTTATGGGTGTCTGTGCCAAGTCAGCTGTCAGACATCGGAGTTTCAATGTGTCCATGCCCAGGAAAGTAAGGCGTTCAGAATATGGCAAATGCCTGATGGAGGATATTCTTTTGGTTGCACGTCGCTGAACGGCTTCCAGACGATTAATATCCAGGGCAAGATAGGGGTTCCAGACCGGTGATGCAAATTCCAGGTGAGGTCTTACCATAGCTATATAAAGCCATTTTTCTTATCTACATTATAAGGAAAAAGTTATTAAGAAATTATCCTATATCAAATAATTTATAGTTGCGAGTCACAAGTTAGTTTAATAAAAGTTGTGTGTCACTTGCACCTATTTGGTTCATAATTTGTTTAATATGACGTCTTAATTTAAATAATCCAGTTTTTAAATTATTCTCTCCATTTGTTCTTTGGAAGCTAAAATTAACAATTGATCCCTATGCATGTCCGCATTTTTTTTTTAACTATTTTTTTTAATCAGAAATTATTGTGTGTTTATGTATAATCTGCAAATTTACTGTGTAGTGAGTTTAATGAATATTTCCTTAATTTTGTAATTTTCATTAAAAACCTTCCCCTCTTTTTAACAATGTCTTTCAAGTAATTAAGATACTTTGCTTTCATGTTGAAGTTAACAAGAATTGTTTTTTGAGTGTTCTTCATTTATTGAAAGCTTCAAAAGTGATAGAGAATTTTTTTTATATATAAATTAATTTTATTGGTTTTAAAGAAAATGAATTGTAATAATTTTTATTTTGTTATGAATAATCAAAACAAGTGTTGACAGTATTCCACAAATACCTTTTTAGAATCGAAATGGCATTGTAAAAGGCAGTCTGTACAAACTCCCCCACCCCCTCCACCACCACCTAGCAGTGTGCAACCTCATCTACATCACCCTGGCAACCCTTCTGGTGAGGGTGAGTTTTTTTGTATATTTATGTCTTGTCCTGCTTGTTAACTCTGCCTGATACTATGTCTTCTGTTGTTCATAAGCTCAGTGTATACACATCTGCAAGTGATATTTTGCTTAATTAATTGCACAAATATTGATGTCTTCACAACTGGTCTGTCTTAGAATGCAGCATCTCATTGTTTGTTTCTATCATATTTCTTTAGCTTCATTATTTTTGTCATGTTTTCTGAGAAGTATTTTATTTCTGAATTTTTAAAACTTAGTTTATAAACTTTCTTTTAAAATTTTTTGTAGAATAGGTACAAACTTGGTTGTGTGGTTAAGAATATCAATTCACAACCATGTAGTTTTGAGTTCATTACCATATATGACACCTTGGGTAAGTGTCTTTGGCTGTGGTCCCAAACCAATCAATGCCTTGTGATTGAATTTGGTAAATGGAAACTGCACAGAAGCCCATCATATATTTATATACATATCTTTGTGTTTGTCTCTCGCTGCATAACCACCTCTGTTGGTCTGCTTACGCAACCCATAACTAAGCAGTTTGGCAAAAAGAGAATGTACGGAGGTAGATTTGATCAATTAAATTCTTTAAGGCAGTACTCAAGCATGGCTACAGTCCATGACTGAAGCCAGTAAAAGAGAATAATGCTACTGTTAAGAGTTTTTACAGGTTTTTGTATAACTATTTATATTTTGATGTTGTTCTTGTCTAAATAGCAGATGTAAAATATTTTCTTTGTAAGCTTTTTATTGTCTTATTTTTGTTCAATAAAGTATTGGAGAAGTTTTTGATATTGTATTTCTCTGTTCTTGTGAATGTGTGATTATGGGCTGTTCTGTTTGTTTCTTCAATGGTAATTATTACCAAATTTACTCTCTTCTTTGGCATTTGGCATATATATATATATAATATATATATATATATATATAATATATATATATATATATATATATATATATATATATATATATATATATGCTTCCTTATTTCTTTCTTCTTGCATGTTAAATACGCATTTTTAAGTATAGGTTTCTTTTTTGTTTTGTTATAGCTGTGCCAATGTAGCCATTATTGCACCAGATTTTAGTTCAATTGTACTTCATTGTAGATACTGTGAATCCTTTTATTTTTTTTCCTATGTATGATACTCTCTCAAAATTTTCTAACATAAAAATGTAAATATGCACTAACTAAATTAGTTTTGAAAATCAGGTTGGGTTTTGATTATGAATTATTCTGAAATCTTTTAGTTGAGATAAAAACTCAAAAGTATGGTACACGGATGACTGAAAATATATTTAATTCCTTTTGCCCATATTTTAAAAAGTTTCTCAGCATATCAAAAATTAATTGCATTTTTCATACATCAAAAGAATTATATTGTGCAATGGTTTCTTCAATTAAATATAATCAAAACAGAAATGCATCTGATGGGTCTAAAAAATAAGTTAAAATTAACTCAAAGAAACTTGGAAAGTAAAATGTGAACTGAAATGGTATAGATTTGATTAGAAGGGAGTTATGTGAAGTGAACAAAAGTTTATTTGTAAGTACTAGAGTACAAATAGGAAACCTTAATTTAATGAGGAATATCTTCAGATCTGTCTATATTTTAATACTCTCTTGTATCACCTTCTACTAGCTATCATTCTCTCCCTTATTGTTTACATCTCCTACTGTTTCCATGCTGTTATCACTCACTCATTCTCTCCTAATATGACACATCTTTATCACTGTCCCATTTAGTTGCTCATGCTGTTTTTCTATTCAACTTTCTTCCATATTAAACTGCCCCACCACCATCATATTCATATTTGATACTGTCTTCTGTCACTTTTGGTCACTTGTGCCTTGAAAAGAACATTGCATAGAGAGGGCTTCTTAGTCTCACAAAGAACATGGCAACCTCTCGTGTTGCTACCACATTAAAATGTACCCAGTACACTTGATAAAGTGGCTGGCATTTGAGTGAAGACAATGTAGTTGGTACCCAATGCACTTTGTAAAACGGCTGGTGTTAAGAAATCCCACCATAGAAACCATACCAAAAATAGAAGCTATAAGCAAGTTGTCTTCCAACCAATCTGGGACTACAGTAACTCCAAAAATAAGTCCTGGTTTGAGTTGTGATAACTCATCCAACATGGGAAATAGGTATAAATGTTGATGATGAATAATGAACATTTACACCTTGATGGTATTCAGTGAGAATCCATTGCCAGTCTTAACACATTCATTTCATTACATGATGCATTGTTGTCATTTTTTCTTGCAATGTATGCAACCTTTTCATTGAAGGTTTTATAAATTTTTC
Source organism: Octopus sinensis (assembly GCF_006345805.1). NCBI lineage: Eukaryota > Metazoa > Mollusca > Cephalopoda > Octopoda > Octopodidae > Octopus > Octopus sinensis. The sequence continues at coordinate 72,693 of NW_021833065.1, forward strand.
TTTGTACACTTATGAGAAAGGCTGTAGAATGTAACAGTTGCCTTGAAGAATTTGTGTTTTTAATGTATCAGATATCTCAAATAGGTAACTTATATTTATTATATGACAGTAGTTGTTAGCATTATTGAACAAGAAATAATCTTGTTTGTTTAGATGAAGGACAATATTTTATGCACAACATAAATCAGAAGAACTGAAATAGTTTTAAATATTACAAGGCCTCACTGAGAGTGAAATAATAATGAAAATACATTCTTTCTATGCTATTGATGTGTGGAATAAAGAAGAGTCTCTTGACGAACTGTTTTACAATGTTGACCACTCTTAGAGAAAACCCGGAGAATCCCTCCTGCTTTTTTCCGTACACCAGTATCAAAAAGAAAGCATTTACATTTTTAGTTTGGCCTGTAATAAAGGTGAAATAAAATTAAATGTATACAGTAAATATATGCTTACTTACAAGTATCTTCTTACCTATTTCAACTAAACTTAAAGATGCAATAGATTCTAATAGTTTTGTATCTCTTTTGGATTGAAATAGATTTTTTTTCCACTCATTAACCAAACTTCTAGCTGTCAGTGTGACATTCCAAGTTTCCAAAATGTTCCTAAATTTGTTATTTTTGATGTTAACTATTTCTATAGTCTACAATACAGAGGCTTTCCTCAAATCAGAAGAACTGAAATACAGTTACATGCCAAACATATAGATGTATTTGCATTGGGGATCTTTATAAGATTACATAAGTGTAAGGCATACATAGAACACTTGCTAAGCATGCCTTGGACATTTTGCTTCATTAAACAAGCCATTTATCTAAAGCATGAATATTTGGTAACAACTCTTGTGGTATGAAATCTGAACATTAAGAATTTTCTTTCTTTCTTGTTTTTTTTATGGTCTTTACAACCAAACTGTTATATTTTGTAAAAGCTTGTGTTGCTGTTAAAGTATTTGTTTTAATTTTGAGGTTTGTTTTTATTCACTTTGTCAACTGTTTGCTTTAAATTCAAATGTTTAACAGCACTATTAATAGATATTTTTGAATGTTTTATTTCCAATATTTCTTCATCTGTTTTGAGCAGTGAGTTGAAAAAGTCAGTGAAACATTTCACTATTGCCCTAGGTTTTCAGTATTCTGTTTCATCTGTGTATATTTTCAGTTGATATCCCATTATTATGAACTTTGGGGCAATATATATAAACAAACAGGTAAAAATACTGAGGGTCATTTGTATGCATTCAAGAAATCAATATTTCTTAACCACAAAAACTAGAGATTAAAAAAAAACTAATATAAATTTTGATTGCTTGAGTTAAAAAATTTTCTCTAAAAATTTTTTTTCTTTTCAGTTATTTCTCTGATTGAAAATTTGTTTATTGCACTGTATTTGTGTGAAACCTACCAAAAATAATTTAGTAATTAATAATTTTTAATTTCCATTTTAGAATTGTTGGCAGAACCATTGCCTGTTGCTCCAAGTCATTCTGTACTAACACAGTACCCTCCCTTACAAAATCAACTGCAAGGGTCTATGCTCTCGGGAAGACCTCCTTTACCACCACCACCACCACCACCTCATCAATCTCGACTGCTGATACCAAATCAAAGTACTCCACTCCCACCTCCTCCCCCACCACCATCTACTGTTGCTGTTTCTGAAAGTCCAGTAATACCTTCTTTGATGTCTATTCAGACATATCACCAGCGATTTCAAGCTCCAGCTGGTCAACCTGGACCACCACCACCACTGCCAACTCAGAATCAGCTCCCACCTCCTCCTCCACAACAGGTCCCTCCACCTGGACCAGTGGTCTCAGCAGCCCCACCACCTCCCCCTCCTATGCCCCTCATAACATCACCTCGTCCTCCATGTGTAGTTGGCCCTCCTCCACCTCCTCCAAATGTTCAGGCAGTTCCTCAACAGCCACCACCTCCACAACAGCAGCCTCAGCAGCAACCTCCTCCACCATTACCCCAAATATCACAACATCACACACATTATGCCTATCAAGGTAAGTTGCTATATATAGTCAATTAATACTTTTTAAGGTAGATAATTATATTTTCAAACTGAAATTACAAATAAAAAGTAAAAATTTCGTGAAACATTTTAATAAAAAAAAACAAAGGGAAATGTCTAATGGGTTTTTAAAATATTATATGTTATAAATATTGAAAGACTCCGCCGGTTACGACAACGAGGGTCCCAGCTGATACAATCAACGGAACAGCTTGCTCGTGAAAATAACGTGTACCCTTAACGTAGTTCTCGGGGATAATCAGCGTGACACAGAGAGTGACAAGGCTGACCCTTTGAAATACAAGTACAACTCATTTTTGCCAGCTGAGTGGACTGGAGCAACATGAAATAAAGTGTCTTGCTCAAGGACACAACGTGTCGCCGGGAATCAAACTCACAACTTTACGATCATGAGTCGAATGCCCTAACCACTAAGCCACGCGCCCTCACTTATAAATATTATATATCCAGAGTAGCTCATAAACAAATTTGGAGGGTGAAGAAACAGCACAATCAATGTAGTACTGTGAAGGAAAGAAGTGAAATTAACATTTTGGACTGTTGCCCAATGTCAAGATAGAAGAGACGAAAAATATATTTTGTTGCTGAAATAAAAGTAAAGGGATGTTATTAAAAAAGAAAAAAATATATTAGTTGTTGGAAAATTAAATGATATTGAATTTTTAAAATTCAGTTGTAATGAATTGATGTCATTACTTTTACTAAACCAAACCCTTTAATATGATTTTTGTGATATGTGTTTATACCTGTAATTAATTGATTAGTGTGTAAACACCTGTAGAAACTTATTTAATTTGAACCTTTTAAGTTCTTTCCGTGTGCACTATTAATTTTAATACCGATTTTCCTTTTATTTTTTGTATATTATTTACATAACTTCCTTTTTACATAGCATTTCTTTTTTTTAAAACTCAGTTTAATATAAAGTTAAAAGACATTTGACTTAAAAGTATTGTATTCAGATTTTGTCTCTGTTTTCTAAGAAAAAAAATGCTATCTGAGATCCTTTTAACTTCCACAATACATTTATGCTAATGTGCATGTGGTAGTGGACTACTTTCTGCCAGTGAGAGTTTTGATCCCAAAAATTAGGTCCTGTTTCTGAGCTCTTTATAATTTTTGCCAGAAATTCTTTTATGATTGAAGATTGAGATGATCAAATTGCTATTAACAGCTTTTTGTAGATTATATCAAATTATTTCTTTGATGAAACCAGTTTTTTCCTTTCATGCAAAGAAATTCCCTCATACTAATGGCCATTTCTATGAGGAATCACTGAACTAAGGATAGATTGGTTAATCATATAAATAATATCAATACCTCTACCTCTCAAAGTTAACATTTGAGCATAAGTAAAAAAATTTTTTTTTATTAAAATAATCTTTTTCCCTCCCTCATTCTCTCTCTCTTATTCTCTCCCTCTCCCTCTCATTCTCTAATATTTTTTTAAAACTGGCTGTTATTTATTTTTCTTTCATTATAGGTGTTGTATCTAGTGCATCTCACCTCCAATCATCAACTCAGACCACTCAGTTTAGCCATCCAGCTCCAGTTCCAGCGGTGTCCAGTCAACCTCCACAGTATCCGCCTGGACCTCCTCCGCCAGTATCTCAAGCAACAGCAAATTATGGACCGCCGCCACCTCAATTGCCAGGACCAGCACTTCAGCAGTCACAGTTTACACATCCTCCTCCACCCCCTCCTCCTCCAAACACCGGACAAATTCCTTGTCAAGGACAATCGCTTGTACTTCAGAATCAGAGCACTGCAAACTTTCAGATGCCTCCACCTCCACCCCCTCCACCACATGGAACAACATATGTACGGCAACCTCCTCCACCCCCTCAAGCAATTTTACCTCCACCTCCAAATGGAGGTAACTATCCACCTCCACCACAACATGTGGCACCTCCCTATGTACCCCCTCCTGCTCCAACTGGAAACCCTTCTAATCATCCACCTCCCCAGCCTTTCACTACAACACAAACCCAACAACCTCTTCCACCACCACCACCACCTCCTCCTCCACAGCAACAGCAACAACAACAACAACCTTACACCATTAATCAAACACAATTATCATCATCTACACCCAAAACTTATTTCCCTCGGTCCAAATACAACCAATCCCAGAACTACTAAGATTTTGTTATTCACTCGCTATACATAGTTCAGCTGACAAATCAGTCTGTCATCTTAGATAAGAAATCGGTGGAATGTACATAAATCCTCACATTTGGCTTGTATATATGCTGTCATCTGATCATTCATTATTTGTAAGTTGTAAATTTGCCTGAAGTTTTCATCTCTCATTTTCTCTGGGCAGCCATAAATCTGTTGCTGGAAGCAGTATATATAAAAAATTTAAAAAAAGAAATGTAAAAGAACAAAAACAAACCACCATTCACCCACATAAGTCATTAAGTTTAAAAAAAAAAATGAAGGTAGAAAATTTAGCGTGAACACAAATCGCGGTGAAATTTTATTTTCCTATTGGATGTGTACAGTCCATTTTGTGCAGTATCGTGTTCATAAAAGCTGCATTGCCTCAGTAATTGAGGCACATGCTAGGTTGACTACATTGTTAATAATCGCCATGTTTGTAATGCCTTGGTGTAGATCTGAAATCTGTCTTAATACTGTCTAGAGGCCATATCCTTCCCAGCATCATATATATGACCAGCCCTTGTATAAAGTTGCCTGCATGTTTAACCCTGCATACATGTGTAAAATAAACATGTCAGTTTTCCTTTTTACTTTGACTATATGTTGTTATCTTTTATTTTACTGGTTGATTGTATTAAAATTTATATATAAATGGCTGATACTACTCTGCTGGAAAGGGTTAACACTTCTGTATCCACAGGTATGTTAAATGTGTCAGTAATTCTACAGCAGTGGTTGACAGTAGTTTTTGAAAGTTGCAACTCTTATATCTTTGAACTGTCTTTATATGTCTTTTTAAACAAAAAGTTGAAGCTTAATATATGAAACCTTCATTAAAATTGATTTACATTTGTGTTGATAATAATGATAAAACTGGAAGGAGTGCCAAAAATAAAGAAGTGTTATTTCATGTTCATAAGCAACAACTTATGACACTAATCACTTGTTAAGATCATGTTGAGGCTTAGGCAAGCAGGAATTAAAATGGCAGTTCCATAAAGTCAGAGAAAACTACAGAAGATAAACATAGTAGAATGAAATATAATAGGTAGAAGGAAATTACATCTTCAAGCTATGTTAAATGCTAGATGAAGGCATCTTTGATAGGAAGAATACTATTTTTTATAACAAAAAAAAAAGAAGCAAAAATGGTTTCATATTGCAAAATAATGTCTCAGGATGAATCATGTTATTGTAGAGAAATGCTTGATTGCTCAGTAATGTTAAAAAATGAAATTTGCTTTGACATTTTACATCATGAAACTGTCATATTCTGAAGTAGTAGGAACTTTGTAATGTACCAAAAATTTCCAAATGTTATATTTTGGGGTTCAGCTTAGTACTTGACAAATAACAAACAACACTCATGTATTGTAGTGGTGGATTGGTTAAATGACTCATAAATAATTTAGCCTCGCTTCAGCCTGGAAACTGCAGTTTATGATCATAGAGGTTACAGTTATGACCAATCCATCATTTTCTTTTTCTTTTTTTTCAGATATAATGAACTAAATTTTTTTCTTTCCTTTACCCCTGTAAAATTTAGAGTGATTTGAGGTTGCTGCCGATGAAGCAACCATATAACAGCTCTTTCATTGGCTGGTAGTAATTAGGTGACATACTTAGATATAAGCCATGTATCTCCATCATACTTTGAGCTTCTTCAATCCACTCAGTTGAGGGGCTTTATCTTGCAAGTACTCAGTGACCTCACTAGTGTTTGTGCCATGAAAAAAGAATCCTGTACACTCTGTTAAATGGTTAGCAAAAAAAGGGCATCTAATTGTAGAAACCATGCCAAAGCAGACAATGGAGCTTGGTGCAATCTTCTGGCTCTTCAGTTCCTGTCAAATCATCCAATCCATGCCAGTTTGGAAAAAAGGACATTAAATGATGATGATTTTTACATAAAAACACCATCCGAGCGTGGCCGTCTGCCAGCCTCGTCGGGCACCTGTGTCGGTGGCACATAAAAACACCATCCGAGCGTGGCCGTCTGCCAGCCTCGTCTGGCACCTGTGTCGGTGGCACATAAAAACACCATCCGAGCGTGGCCGTTCGCCAGCCTCGTCTGGCACCTGTGTCGGTGGCACATAAAATCACCCACTACACTCTCGGAGTGGTTGGCGTTAGGAAGGGCATCCAGCTGTAGAAACACTGCCAGATCTGACTGGCCTGGTGCAGCCTTCGGGCTCCCCAGACCCCAGTTGAACCGTCCAACCCATGCTAGCATGGAAAGCGGACGTTAAACGATGATGATGATGATGATGATGATGATATATATATATATAGAGAGAGAGAGAGAGAGAGACAGACAGACATACAAAGATTAATTGTGAGTAGACTCAATATGGCTAAATGGTTAAGAAATTTCCTATGGAATCACAAAACCCTTGGTTCAACCCACTGTGTGGTGTCTTGAACATGTCCTTTTCTACTGCTTAATGAAAATCAGTAGAGAGGAATTGTATGGAAGCCTGTAAAGTAGATTGTATATAATTCAAAAGTCCAACTTTTTGTCACACTGATGATTTCTCCTTGTGAATTGACTCAATATGTTCCAAAATCATGGTCCGGAATTCTAACTGAGATCCATCATCATCATCATCGTTTAATGTCCGTTTTCCATGCTAGCATGTGTTGGACGGTTCGACCGGGGTCTGGGAAGCCATGAGGCTGCACCAGGCTCCAGTCTGATCTGGCAGTGTTTCTGGATGCTCTTCCTAACGCCAACCACTCCGTGAGTGTAGTGGGTGCTTTTTACGTACCACCAGCATGGAAGGAAGTCAAGGCAGCACTGATACATACACACACACACATACATAAACATAAATATATGCTCACACACATATATATATACCTATAAACACACACGTATATACACATGCATATGCATACACACACACACACTACAGACTCCCATACAATTTCTGTCTTCTCAATCCCACTTACAAATAGGAAGTGATCAAGCAGAGTCTGTTGGCAACAGCAGATTTGTCAAGGGTGGTGGTGTGCAGTGAGATGGAACCCAGAAGTCTATTGTTGCAAAGCATACTCCCAAACCACACAAGCCAGCCATATCCACTCCTTCATAACAAATCTAAAAATAGAAAGAAACAACAACAACAACAATATATATATATATATATATATATATATAGTTGTGTATTATGTTGGTATGGAAACTAAACATATCAACTTACATTTATTTACTCTGATATAATATTTCTGTTGGTTGATGAAGCACCTATTTCAAAAGTTTATTTTTAGAATGAATTATTGTAAACTTGTGGCAGACATGAAACAGTAGCAGTTTTTTTGTTAAAGAAAATATAACCAAATACATAATATTTTTAAATTAGTTTACTATAAATCCAAAGGTCAAACCTACTACTACAAAAATTGCATTATACTCTGAAAAATATCTTATACTTCATGGTTGTAAGGTTGACATTAAGAAATAGCATCCAGCTATGAAATATATCAACAATCCATACTCCAGTTGCTGATATATCTAATTGATTTTCATGACTCATTAAAAAAATGAACTGTTTATTGTATAGCAGAGTGGCTATAAAACAAAATACTGAAGAACATTATATATTTATAGTTTTTTTTTTTTATTTATTTATTTATCACGAGTCAGTATTCATAAGTTCATTTGAAAATTTTCCAAAATCTTTTGACATCCATTTTTTTAAATACAAATATATAGGACGAAGGCATTGCTTGTGGAAACTTGGGCGTTGGCTTAATGTTAGAATTAATATCCTTGCTTCTGGATGATTTTCCTGCCACTAAACACGTCCGTTCTGAATTTGGAATAATTGCCAACATTGAAATTTTCTTGTAAATCAACTCCACATTATGGTTATAGTAAGATTTGAACTCCTGAACATCATAATAACTTCACTGCTACTCTGCTTCACATTGTTTATATTGTTATAAGTGCAGGCAGGAATATGATTGTGAAGTTTGCTCCACAAGCATATGATTTTTGATTCCATCTCACAAATTGACACCCTTGGCTTGTGACTTTTGAGTAAAATTTGGTAGACAGAAACTAGCTACCAAATTTTACTCAAAGTTTTCAATTACTTACCAAATTTTACCAAACTGTACTGTATAAAAGCCCATCCTATTTGTGTGTTTCCGCATGTTTTCGCATTTACACAATTTGGTTGACAGTACATTTGTTTACATCTTACTCGGCAACCTTACCTGTAAAACATATAAGGGTTGTACAAGCTCTTTGACTAGAAGAGCATCCAGGCATAGGCTACTTCTTAAATAAGTTACCTCATGCTAAACCTAATATAAAAATGCATTTAAACTGGCTATATCTTGCCTCATATTTTCTACATGTTTTATATTCAAATAATCCTGATTTGGCTTTTCGTATCCACACTACAATGTCATTCTAAAAATTTTAGAATTGACAGTGTAGTTCCCAGTGTACCAAAATACATGATGGTTGTGGTTGGAAAGCCTTAGATCAGTGGTTCCCAACTCTTTTATTTAAATGAGTTTTCCCACAGACCCCTTTAAATATGCTTATCCTTATGTATATATATTTCATATTTATATATGAAATTTTGAATTTAGTTCATGGACCCCCAGTACTACCTTTGCAGACCACTGCCTTAAATCATTATATTTGCCTGATCAGAGCTACACAAATCAATAATGTTTTTAATTTATGCACAAGGCCAGCCATTTTAAGGAGAAGCTACTTGACCTTAGCAGGAATTAAACTCAAACAAAAAGTTGAAAGAAATGCTGCAAAACATGTTTTTTTTCCAGACGCACTCACAATTCTTCCAGTTAGCAGTTAATAATGATTTGCTTTGACTAGATGTGCATGTGGAAATTCCAAAGTTACTTGAAAAACTGTAATGATATTGGAAGTTTATAGAGAACCATGAAATATTGATAATTTCTCTTGAAGTATTTATTTTTTTGTGAAACTTTTGCTTTTTGAGATTGTATAAAGTCCACATTAGTGCAATTGGAGTGCACTCTTTGAAAACTAAATTTTTTCTTATACACTTATCACCTCTTCTACTTTGAGAAATTTTATTGCTTCATCAAGAATTAAACCATCATAACTATAGAACAAAATCAAAGCCTTTATAATTATCTTGCTGTAGTATGCCTACATTGTTAATGTTTTAGCAAATTATAAAATGCTCTACAATGTTCTTGGTTTCACATCAGAGAAAAATACAGGTGGCTGAACTTGAACCTCATAGTCCCAGTGAACAAAAATACAATAGCAACCCTACTGAGCTGTGAATTCTGAAAATATCAGTTTAAAACATCAGTTCGTTGTCTTATGAATAATATAAACATTGTGTGTATAATAGATTATATCTTCAGTTCCATTCTATTGTTAAACCCTTACATACATAGACTGTAACAGAATTTTATAGATTACATGCAAGACCAGTTTTTGTAGGCAATTAAACTCCCTCCTGCAGAATCCTAAATCAGAACAGTAAGGTATCAAGCCTGTAAATTGAATAAAGCAGTCACGCAAATTAACTTGGCTACAATCCAGTGGGGTGGAGAGGCTGTCTGTGGTCTTTTGGCTAATTAGAAATTGCAGCCAAATCACTCGGATTAATCCTACAGAAAGGATACATTGGACATTGTAGTACTAGATATATAAAGAAAAAAAAAAGTTGAAGTGTTCATAGGTATGATCAGTGTGAGCTGGTTTGGGCTAAATAACTAACTTGGACATCACTTCTGCTTTTAACCATAAAAATATTGTAATAAATACATGTTCATTTCTTGAAAATACTTCCAAATCAGATTCATGCTTTGGTTTAGTCACTATAAACTACTTGACTTTTTTTTCTTCCATTGGTTCCGTTAATGTTCCCCTTAAGCATTGCAAATCAACACCTACAGGAAAGACATGGGTAAGGATTTCCTAGAGGGTTGTTGTTCTGGGAATGAAGGGCTGGGCATAGTAGTTTGTGCAGAGATTGAAGGTTGGACACATACAGCATGGATGAGAGAAGCAGAGATAATATGAGTTATGTTTTTTTTTTTTTTCCTGTTGATAAAGTTAAGATTTATGTGACCCCATTGGAGATAACATTTTCAAGATCTTTCTTCATGGATTCAGTTTAAGTGTAACATAGGGATGACATTTGGTTGGGGAAGATTAAGGAAGAATGAATTAAAGTATCATTTGCATATGAGTAGGCATTGTTGGACATGACAGCAAGTAGGTCATTAGTGTATAGAAAGATAAAATTGATGCATAGAAAGGAGTTTATGGTGTGGAATAGAAAGCAAACGCTGTCAACATCCCTGAAATAGTATAATCTGATACGAAGTTATTAATCCAAAGGTTGAGGGGACATACCAATGTAAGTAGGTGCAGGCATGGCTGTGTGGTAAGAAGCTTGCTTCCCAACCACATGGTTCCAGACTCAGTTCCACTGCATGACACCTCGGGTAAGTGTCTGCTACAATAGCCTTGGGTCAACCAAAGCCTTGTGAGTGGATTTGGTAGCTGGAAACTGAAAGATACATATATATTTATGTGTTTGTTCCCCACCCACTTGACAACTGGTGTTGGTGTGTTTATGTTCCCATAACTTAGTGGTTTAGCAAAAGAGACTGATAGAATAAGTAAGAATCTATAAAAAAAGTAAGTCCCGGAGTTGATTTGTTTGGCTAAAAACCTTTAAAAGTGGTGCCCCAGAATGGCTGCAGTCAAATGACTGAAACAAGTAAAAGATAAAATAAGTGTTTCTGATTTATAGCGATTCAGTCTTCAAAAGTAAAAGCTTAATGTGAAAGTATTATGAAGAAATGAATCTTTAGTCCATGTTACTCATCTTTTTCCTTCCTGCCGTATTTTTCATGCATTATTCTGAAGTTTAAAAAAAAATCAAACTTTCCTAAATTTCAAATGTAAAAACTTAACGTCTAAATTTTATCTATTCACTTTATATTGCTCATCTACTGTGTATCAATACTGGAAAAGGACAATCATAATACTTCTATTTATCAGATTTGCAGTTGTGAAAATAAACAAAAAGTTAAGCTAAATACATGCAAATGCTGTCTTAATATACATCATCATTAATATTGTTTATAGTCTAAGGTGGCAAGCTGACTCAATCATTAGCAATGCCATGCAAAATGCTTAGTAGCAGTTCATCTGTCTTCACATCCGATTAACTCACCCCTTCCACAAAATTGTTGGCCTTATTCCAAAATTTGAAATCGGTATTATTTATAGTCTATTATATTAATCTGAGGAAAATGTTAATAGACAAAAAGAAAATGTACAATGTCATCTAATTTGTAATTCAATTTGCCATATAAAAGCTAGTTTCTTAATGAAAAGGTAATAATTTTGGAGACTCTTTGCTTGAGTATCTAAATGGGTGGGATAACTTCCTTTAATTTGGGCATATACAGTTTATAAATTTTAAATAAATAGCTTAAACCTCAAGCATTATTAATCATTAGCAGTTGAATGGCATCAATATGATAGCTTTCTGCTGTTGATTTCTTAACCTTTTAAGCTCCTATGATTATGATTCAAACTTCATTTTAAAGTGATTTAATTTAAACCTTCAATTAAAATTTTGTTTATGTTCAAAACATCAGCTTAATAATGAGTAATTGACTAAATTCTTCATAACTTTCCAAACAAAGCAGTGTATTTCAAAAGAAATATGGTAACAATGGTATTTGATATTCATGTAATCAAAAGGTAACTAGAGCATACTAGATAGAATAAAGGTATTTAGTTCCATCTCAAGCTTAACATTTTTTATTCTTCCAAGGCAGATTTATTAAACATCAAGAAATTCTTTGCAATAGAATGTTTACTTCATACATAGATGATAGATATATGATGGCAAGAAAATCTTTACAACAAATGTTTGCTCATGAAAGGAAGACTTGTGAGCTGTAGATCTGTGCATATTACTTGTCACATACTATAGTGACACTGTCTGATTTACTCTTTATACCTGTTAATAAATAAAATGTCCCTTTGATGTATTAAATCATTTTGAACATATCTCTTCTATTTTTCCTCTAAGTTGTTTAGTCAGGTAAGGATCTGTGCTCCTGATCTTTGTAAACCTTTTGAGACTGATGATTTTGGTATTCATCTTCAACACCAACAATGCAGGAAATCATGAGCTGGAAGTGAATTCCAAGAAATAATGCTTCAGAAAGAAAAGACTGGATAAAATGATTAATGCAAGGCCTGGTGGTAAGGCTCAATAGTCGACAAGTGGAGAAGAGCTGAGCTTGCAGTTTTTTCTTAGGTGGAAGTATTGTGCAGGCCATTGTAGTTAAAGTGGCAAAGGCAGAGTTAAGCGAACTGTGCATCTATGCAGAAGCTGAAGTATATTGATGAGTGATGGCATGGCCTTTTTTCTTTTTAGTTTTTTTGAATGCAGTCTTGAATGTACGCACTGGGGTCGATGTAATCAACTTAATCCCTTTGTCGTTGTTTGTCCCCTCTGTGTTTAGCCCCTTGTGGGCAATAAAGAAATTTTAAAAATTACTGTCTCAGGTGTGAAAGCAGTATTCCATTGTCTCACCTGACCTTTGCAGAGAGTTGACATCTATTTGAAGCTGAAGTATTTTCTGAATCCAATGTGTAAAGTATATGGACAAGATGATAGAAGAGTCTCTTTGTCTTCTATCATTTTTATTGAAGATGACTGCTCATTAAATCAGGTACCTGGTCTGAGACTTGCAAAGTCCATGTTTCTATTTGTTCCTTCTGTTTTTTTGCTTTTTATCAGGAAATTTATTTTTCAGCTGTCATCAACTACTTTATAGTTGAATAAAGAAAAACAGGTATTTGATGCTGACAGGAAGGGCATCCAACTCTAAAATACTGCCTCAAATAAATCTCTATCCAATTCATGTTGGCATGATAAATTGTTTTAGGTTTCGTTGGTGTTTTTTGGCAATTTCTTTTTCTTTTTTTTTCTCCCTCCCTCCCTCTCTCCCTCCATCTATCAGAAGATAGTTGCTGTATGCATCAACTAAGACATTTGGTTGAATATGACCCTACAAGCCTACTGACTAATTCTCTACTGAGAGACTGACTATCTTAGACCAAATCTTTGATAATGACTGTCATTGTTCAATCCCAGGTCAACCCTGATCAAGCATACTTGTGATCACAGGTATTCCAGCCATGACCATTCTGTCTCTTCCATTTTGCAGAAAACCTAAGACTATATTATCCAACATCTCCTTTTGTTGCCATATTTCTGTTAAGATATACTGTCATTGCTTCAATTAAGTTTGAAAGTAATGAAGAATTTAGTAAAATATCTTTGTCACAGGTATGGCTGTGTGATAAGAAATAAGCTTCCCAACCACATGGTTCCAGGTTTACTTGCACTGCATGACATTTTGGGCAAGTGTCTTCTACTATAGTTCCAGGCCAAACAAAGCCTTGGATTTGGTAGGCAGAAGCCCATTGTATATACAGGGGTTGGACAAAATAATGAAAACACCTTAAAATTTCAGACAAATTTATTTTAATAAGGAGTTGGCAGTAATTACAGCTTGAATTCTATGAGGATAGACTCATGCAAAGTTTCCAAAGGAATTTTTAGCCATTCTTCAGCTAAAACAATTTCCAGTTCTTGTGGTGGAGGATATCGACTCCTGACTTGTTTTTCTAAAATGCACCATAAATGTTCAATTGTATTGAGATCTGGGGACTGTGGTGGCCAGATAAGATGTTCAACTTCACTAGAATGTTCCTCGTGCCATTCAGTAACAACTTTAGCTGTATGAATTGGTGCAGTATCAACCTGAAAGATTGCATTTCCCTCTGGAAACAGTTCCACAACCATAGGATGAATTTGATCATATAAAATGCTTAAATAATCTTGACTATTAATTCTGACATGAAGGGAAACTATTGGGCCTGCAGATTTCCAAGATATAGCTCCTATCTTTGGATCATCACAGATCATCTTCCATGTTTAACAGTTGGAAGAAGGCAGTCTGGGTCAAATGCTTCTTTTGGCTGTCTCCACACATATACTCGGCTAATGGTCGGAAATAGGGGAAAAGATGACTCATCCAAGAAAATAACATTCTTCCACTAGTCTAGGGACTAATTCTGTAGGTTTTTACTCCACTTTAAACACTTTGCAATGTTTGTTTTTGAAAGTAGTGATTTTTTGATTGCAGCCCTCCTGGGAAATCCGGCTTTGTGCAGCTCCCAGCGAACAGTTTTTGTGGAAACTGGGTTCTCAAGGTGGTAATTAAGCTCTGCAGTAATTTTGGGAGATGTACTTTTGTGATCCTTTCTAACAATTCGCGTAAGAGTCTGACAGTCCCTATTTGAAAGTTTTGGTTTTCTTCCAGAGTTTTGTTTGGACGAGGAGGTTTTTCCTTCTTTCTCAAAGACTGTCATTACTTTCGAGACAGTACTTCTTCATACACCAAACATTTTGGCTGTTTTCGTTAAGCTAGTGCCTACCATACAAGCACCAACAATTGACCTCTTTGAAAGTCTGATAGATCTGTTGTTTTAATGAATTTTAATTACTTTTTTCTGATGATATCTGAAAAGAAACAGCAATTTTAGCAAAACATATTAAGCAACACTAATAATAAATCGAAAACCATAAAAATAAACAAGCTTTTGACGGTTTTATAGATATTTCAAAATTATGATGCTAGGTGTTTCTATTATTTTGTCTAACCCGTGTATGTGTGTGTTTGTATCGTCTTGGCATGATGTTGATAGTTGTAAATGAGTGTTGCCATCATACAAGCAGTGTCATTCATTTCCAATATATAAAAATATATCAGGCCATGAGAAAATATTACCTTGCTTGGAAAGAGGAGAGGGTTGGCAACAGGAAAGGCATGCAGTCATAAAAAATGTTTCAAATGTCGTCTAATCCATGCAAGCATAGAAAGGTGTGCGGTTAAATGATGGTGATGATAGTGTTGAACTTAGTCATTAATAAACTAGTGTTTGGAACACAAGTTAATATGGAATTTTGATCAAAGACTCTAATTCAAATCTCATTAAAACATGAAGTTTATTTCATAGGACCAGAGGAAGTTTTCAGTGAATTGTTATCAAAAGGATTAAGATGGCAGAGTATGATTTTATAGCAATTTGGTTTCTATTTCTAGTGGATTTAGTCACTATGTAGAGGCTCCCTGGTTAGCTTGTTTGATGTTGATGTTCTTATTAGATGTTCCATTATAACATCTAAATGGGTTGCTATCTAACTCATCAACTTGTGTAGTTTTCATACTCAGTAACAATAACTTCATCAAATTCCTACATATGCTATATCATTAGAAATGAACATCCTAATTTGATACTCCTTTTTTTTTCTGACCTAAGAAGTATTCAGTGAACAGGCAGTTATTGACCTATTTCAAGGCTCAAATGACAGAATATCTGGAATGATGCTTTTATTGAAGCAAAATCTGAGATTATACCACAAAATTATGATACCAATAGACAAATCTGTCAGGCTAAACTTTCTCTAAACACTCACTGTGATTTTGATTTATATTACTCCCTTTTGATAACAACTCTCTGGTCATGATACAAAACTTCTGATTTTCAATTGTTCATATTTAAACTAAAGACTTCCATCAAGATTTTATATAAGAATCTTTTATTAAGTGAAGTTCTAAATACTGGACTGAGGATAAAAAAGGAATTCATCTGATACAGAAACTGTATATTTTGAAATATGGTTACAAATGGATTGAAATAAATAAAACATACCACTTAGTCCTGTTAGTTAGTTAGTTAATTTGGCTCAAAAGCAAATAGCAACTAACTAACTAACAGGACTAAGTGGTATGTTTTATTTATTTCAATCCATTTGTAACCATATTTCAAAGTATACAGTTTCTGTATCGGATGAATTCCATTTTTATCCTCAGTCCAGTATTTAGAACTTCACACCACTTAGTCCTGCATCTAGTTAATGAAACTCTTCTAAACAATGATTAATGTACAACAGTTCAATCTATTTATTAATCATAGTAAGTTTATCCAATCATTTTTTACCTAGAAATTAGTGCAGAGTTCTTTGTTTTCTCCTACAGTTTATTGTTTGTTGTTGAATGAATTTTTTTCATGTAACTCACAAGTCATACTGTGTCTAATGTAGTTAAAGATACAATGATTGCTGTAGTAATATTCGAACTCATGACAATCCATTTGTTGCTCCTTACATCATCATTATTCATCATCGTTTTACATCTGTTTTTGTTCTATGCCAGCATGGGTTGGATGGAATGTATCTTGTCCTGATCCTTATCTTCAAGCATATAAACAACAATTAAGAAAATCTGCCAGCTTAGTTGTTGTATATGTTTTGCAGTGTGGATTGAATACATTTTATTGTATCACTGGTGTTGGAGAGGATGTCTGCAGCAGAATTTAAGAGTCCTCTCTATTTGTTATCAGTTTTTATAGGTTGCACTCTTCATAGAGAGTTATCAGTTATCTTGTGATGCCATTTGTGGAGTCTACATCTTAGTCATACATTCAGTTTTGGGAGCAGTTTCTTTGGTTGACAGTTGGATACCCTACTGCTCACCACTTACTTTACAGGATGTACTGGGTGCCACATGCACTAGTGAGGTTGTCTGTTTGTGGAAGGACTAAAGAGTTCCCTTTATTTTGATTGAGAGATTTGATTGTATTTCCAGTCAGTCAAGCAAATAACCAAAGGCTGCCTATTATTGGCTCATTCAATTATAGATGTAGAACAGAAAAAGAGGATAAATATTCAAAGGTTATGTATGGAAGAATTTCTATAATTCAAAGTCTTTGGGAATAGAAGCACTGAACGTGCCTATAGATAGTAGTAAAATGTCCCCCAAATCACACTCTATTATTGTCATTATTTTATGTTCTATTTTCCATGTTTGCATGGATTGGGTAAGTCTTCTCCCACACAGCATCACCACTTGTGTTCTTTTGTCATCTCTGTAGTTCAGTATTATGAAATTGCTTACTCTTTACTCTTTACTCTTTTACTTGTTTCAGTCATTTGACTGTGGCCATGCTGGAGCACCGCCTTTTAGTCGAGCAAATCGACCCCGGGACTTATTCTTTGTAAGCCCAGTACTTATTCTATCGGTCTGTTTTGCCGAACTGCTAAGTGACGGGGACGTAAACACACCAGCATCGGTTGTCAAGCAATGCTAGGGGGACAAACACAGACACACAAACATATACACACACACTTATATATATATATACATATATACGACAGGTTTCTTTCAGTTTCCGTCTACCAAATCCACTCACAAGGCATTGGTCGGCCCGGGGCTATAGTAGAAGACAGTTGCCCAAGATGCCACGCAGTGGGACTGAACCCGAAACCATGTGGTTGGTTAGCAAGCTACTTACCACACAGCCACTATTGCGCCTACACCACTTTTTTCCATATCCTCCTTAGTCTTCCTTTTCCATTGCTCCTTCTACATAGATCTCTTGGCAGTTCTTTAACCATCAGCCATCAACGACACACATGTCTATACCAAAGCAGTTATCTTTCTTGTATGCTACAACTGCTTTCTCTTATACTTGGTTTTATCTTTCAGCTCATCTGCATCTCATCATTCATACATATTAACATCACATCCAATGGATTGGCCTTGCCTATCTTTTTTCCACCCTTTGCACAGTCTCTGCCTTCAATGCCCAAGTCTCACTATCATGCAGCATTGCAGTTCATACACAACCAGCAGACACATTGGATAATGACTTAGGTACATTCTAGAAACAAAGATTAGTTGGTCACAGTTGAAACACCTTTGATCATAAGGCTGTCAATTAGTTTTGACTTTGGGACAAATATTGGTTTTAAATTTTGGCACAAGGCCGGCAATTTCAGGGAGGGGTACATCAATTACATGAACCCCAGTGTTCAACTAGTGCTTATTTTATCGACCCCCAAAAGGATGAAGAGCAAAATCAACCACAGTGGAATTTGGACTCAGAACATGAAGATGGACAAAATGTTGCTAAGCATTTTGCCCAGCATGCTAACAATTCTGGCAACTCACCGCCTTCTATGAAAACAGGTCTAGCACAGGCTGAACACTAACACTGGACTTAAGGATAAATATTAATAACATTTTCTTTCTACAATCATGTGTATCAGTATTTTTTTTTTACATTCCAGCATGTTAGATCCTTTAAACTTGATTTTGCCTTAACCATAATAAATATATTAGCACTGATTACCTCAACTTCATAATTTTGAGCTGAATCCCTAAAAGTATTTATCTGCATATCAAGAATTGTGTACTTGATACAACCACTTTCACAAGTCTTACACTTACAGAACAATCCTTTCTACTATAGGCACAAGACCTGAAATTTTGGGGGAAGGGGCTAGTTGATTACATTGACCCTAGTACATGACTGGTACTTATTTTATCAACCCCGAAAGGATGAAAGGTAAAGTCGATCTTGGCAGAATTTGAACCCAGAATGTAAAGACAGACAAAATACCTATTTCTTTGCCACCCACAAAGGGCTAAACACAGAGAGGACAAACAAGGACAGACAAACAGATTAAGTCGATTACATCGACCACAGTGCCTAACTGCTACTTATTTAATCAACCCTGAAAGGATGAATGGCAAACTCGACCTTGGCGGAATTTGAACTCAGAACATAGTGGCAGTCAAAATACCGCTAAGCATTTCACCCAGCATAGTATCAACTCTGCCAGCTTACCATCTACAGAATAATAATTAGAATTTTCACAGATGTAAATGATTTCTATCCAAATACCATCTTTTCAAATAAAGAATCTCTAAACAAATGGATATCCACTCATTCCCAAATATTTTCCCAAATCACTGCTATGAGGTTGCTTAACCTATTAGAAACAGCAGCCAAATCTCTCTTGAATCATTCTTTACTGTCTTAATGAGGAAGAATGCAGTAGGTAATGTAGTCCTAGATAAACAAGAAAAACAGATGGGATAGCCACACTTGGAATGTCTCTGATCAGAATTGTATTATATGGATTTACCTGGAACAAAACAACTGCAGTTACTTACGTGTTCCATTACTGACATTTTAACCTGGTGCATTTTTTCGCTAAAAACATCCCACCTTTATTTATAATTTATTTATTTATTCACCAAAAATATTGAAGCTTCCTTGATTTATGTAACATCTGTATCTTATAATGAAAGTTGTATAAACTGGTAAACAAGAACATCTACTTCCTTAGAAAAATAACAGTTGAAAAGCTTCACTGTAGAAGTCATGTTGAAATATAAACAAATGAAACAACTCGGCAGCTGACACCATTCAGTCCATTTTTTTCTTTTTGTGCAAGCAAGGTACACATCAAGAATTTTCAATATCTTATGCAGCATATATTTGAGATATTGCATTTTACATATATACTAACAAGCATTCACACACCAATATACAATATTAAAATATACTGCATACATTTTTCCCACCATCACTTTTAAGAGGTTTTTATATTTTTTATGTAAGCTTATAATTTTATCATTAGAGTGTAATGGTTATAGCTATGCTCATAGAAGGAAAGTGTCTGGGATTCCAGCTTTAGCGTCATCATCATCATCATTTTAAGGCCCTTTTTCATGTTTGCATGGATCAGATGGACTTTATTTAGGCAGATTTTCTACAGCCAGATGCCCTTCCTGTTGCCAACTCTCACTTGTTCTTATGCAAGATAATATTGCCCCATAGCCAAACATGTTTTCACAGAATATTGGAAGTAAATGACACTTCTAGTATTACAGTGACACTCATTTACAGGTATCATACAATGTCAAGACAAGAACATACCTGCACACACACACATATACATGTGTATATGACAGGTTTCTTTCAGTTTCTGTCTTCCAAATCCACTCACAAGGTTTTGGTTGATCTGGAGCTCTAGTAGAAGACACTTGCCCAAAGTGCTTCACGGTGAACCAAATAGTGTCCTACCCAGAAAACAAATGCTTCCCATGTTTAATAGATATTAGAATATGGAACAACTGACCAAAACACAGCAAAATGAGCTTCTTGATAAACAAATAATTATCAAGAAAATTTTTACCATCTTTGACATGCGAATCATATTCCTCAAGTTTAAGACAAAATACCTTCTATAAAAACAAAATGACCAGGCCTAGAACATTAATTAGCTTGGCCAACAAGCTAAGATACTAAAAATTTTTAAGACAAGTTCTTATCTTCTGTCTCCATAATGCTAAGATAATCATCTTTCAAAATAGGATGCTGAAGAACTTTAATTTAGCATTGTAAGCCAATAAAATACTCATTAATTTCAGTAACTATAGTAGTGAATTGTTCAACCTGCAAAAACCACTTAGAAAAAGATTGACTAAACTTCTGAAAGTTTGGTTTCTATGAAATATATAAACAAGGAATCTTTTAAATGAGTGTTGGTTACTCTACTAACTCATTTACCTGTGCTGTTATAATATTGGTTTCACATTTTGGCACAGAAGGCCTACAGCTTCAAGGGAGCAGGTGAATTGATTACATTGACCTCAGTGTTCAACTGATACTTATTTTATCACTGCCAAAAGGATGAAAGGCAAAGTCGACCTCAAAAGAATTTGAACTTAGAATGTAAAGATGGATGAAATGCCACTAAGCATTTTTCCCAGTGTACAAATGATTCTGCCAGCTCATCACCTTTGTGCTGTTATCATATTAACACACCAGTCATCTAATATCCATATATTCCATTCTAATGACCCAGTTACTTGTGTTGTCATACAACTAACACCCATCCTCAAGTTCCTGTAATGAATCTACAGCTTGGTTCTAAGCATATTAATCAGTTTATTTTTCTCCTGTAAGTCATCTCCAAGCTAATTGAAGCTAAACAACTGTATCTAATCCAGAAACATTTTGTTGTAACTCTAAAATATTTACTGAATATTAAAACCACCAAATTAATTTTGACATTCTGGAAAGGAATCAGACCAGCTAGGGAGAATAAGTTACAAGTTACTGGTTGTTGCCGAAATATAAATAAGTCTCAAAAAGTAAATAACAATAAAGAGAATAGCACCTTAGGCAAGTGTCTTTTATCATAGCCTTGCTTTGACTCATACCTGTGAGTTTGAATAGAAAGAAGCAGTGAAAATGTCAAATTTATGCCAAAGCTTACATGGAGAGTACACATGATGGTGAAGTATTCAGTCATCAACACAATAATTCAATGAGCTGATAGTTCTGTTCAAGTAACTGGAAAACCCATTTTGTCAAAACAGATACAAGAGGCTTTGTTCTTCTGGATTAGAGGCAAACTGGAAAATTATATATGGTACAAGTTGTTGGTTTCTAAGCTTTTTTTTTCTTTCTTTCTGTCTCAGTCCACCTAACTGCTAGAAATAGACAGGATTGTGAAAAGAGATCTGTTTCTATTTGTTTAACACTACAGAAATTAGGGTTAAAAACTAACCTAATAGGTACATAACTGACTGCACTGGATTAATCCAATAGCATTCAGATTATTCAGTTAAATGTAATGCTTTTTCAGTCAACATTGTTTTGAATTAATCATGCATTATCTTGTAGCCTTGAAATTTTGACGTGTGATCATTTGTTTTTAGAATAACAGTGTAGGGTAGGTGTGAGAGGCCTGATTAGCTAGTTTGCACATAAAACAGATAGAATACTTTGGCCAGATATGTCTGGTTTAAATGCTAAAGGGTTAAACTGCTTATTTCTATGACACATATTTCTGACTAAAATAATTAGTAATGCAAAGTGAAATTCTTCAATAATTCTTTTGTATTTGTTTGTCTATCAAAATAATAAATGGTGTCTTTCTTTCACTTTGAAAAACTTCTATGAAACAATATTTCCACTTTTATGAAACAATATTTCCACAAAATATTTACGGCAATAGCAAAATGTTATTTATATTAATATTGTAAACAAATTACACTTTTGCAGGAGACAAAACGAAATCAACAAAAAAAAATGATGACTTTAAGTGACATAGGATGGGAACATGAGCTGACATCTGTTTAAATACAAACAGTTTGTATGTAGGTTACTATTTTGCAAATATCAAAGGAAAGTATATCTGTCTGCCATTAATAAAATTATAAGATGGTGATATGTTAGTATGCTTATTTCTTATTTCAAACACTTCGAGAATATTGCACAAAATAATATATTTTTTTTAACAAATAATAATTTGAAGATGAAGAAGAACAGAAAGCTAGAGCTTGTAGACAGAATTTCAACGACTGAGAAATGAGAGAAAGACATTTCACAAAAGCGGATGTATGCTATGTCAGTTTCATGGCCAATTGAAAGGATGTTGCAAAATTTCGCCCACTTACAACTACTTAGTAAAGTAGATACGTGATTTATTCTGCTCTGTGAATATAACAAAATAAGAAATGTTGAGTCCTAGCCACTAACATTTAAAAGGCAAAATTTTGTAGTGTAAGTAAACTTTCAATTGTTATCTCACTCTTATAAAGATATGTATCTATATTTAATAGATGCCATATATATATATTTACATATATATATTTATATATATAAGCAAGCATATGTACATGCATTGTGCATACATACTTACACACACACACACATGCATGTGTGTACATTTATATGAACTCACACACAAGTTAGTCTATCTCAAGCCTACATACAGATTGAACTTATATGATTATATATTTGTCAAAATAAAAGAGTGTATATATATATATATATATATATATATATATATATATATATATATATATACATATATATATATATATATATATATATATATATATTATATATATATATATATGTATGTATATATATGTTGGTATATATATGTTGGTATATATATATATATATATATGTATGTATATATATGTTGGTATATATATGTTGGTATATATATACATATATATATATCAACTGCAGGACTTGCATCTTCTTCTTGGAGGGTTTAACATACAAATTTAAGTCAGGTCAAATTTCACCATAAAAAAAATCACTTCACCTATACATCAAAGAACTTAAATCTATGTCCTCAAATGTGGTGGCTGTGATGGAGACTACATAGATCAAACTAGTTTGATCTTGAGGGACAGATTGATGGTACACAGGCAACAAATCCAGGACCCCACAGCCAGGAAAATTCTTGTAAGCAAACACCAAGATCAATCCCCTGCAGACATAAACTCGAAATGTTAAATCTTCCCTCTCTATCAATGCACCAGAAACTCTTCAACTGAATTCCAATTGAATAAGGAAAGCATGCTCATTAAAAAATATAACTGCAACTAAATATCCTTTAATAACACACCAGAAAGAAGAAAAACTCAATTTTTCCACAAAAAAACTAGATACAAAAGACATAATTCAAAAACTTTAGTAATAGGGTCCCCCAGGGTTTTGAAACCCTAACTTCAAATTACTATGCAATAACACCATTCACCTTCTCAAACACCAATTGCTAATGTCATCTCACACTGTGAAACTTTATCTCCAATCAAAACCGGACTCTCAGTAAAAAACAAACTGATTCTTTAAAGGAACCAACCAACCAGAACAGTTGATGACCATTAGACAAAAACTAATGATGAAGTCCCTACAGGGAAGTCAACCAAGCAGAACTCTAAACTTGACCAAAAGAAAAACAGGTTCTTTATCAAAATAAAGTCATGTCATGAAACCCACAACCAATCAAAACTTGTTCCTATGTACAGGGAATCAAATAACCAACCAAAACACTAATGTCAAAACAAAATGTACTTTTTGACCAAAAACATCCACCAAAAAGAGTAAGATATCATCAAAATTATAATCAATCAAAAATTAAATCCTTTCCCATAAAATCATATAGATTAATTTTGTGTATATATATATATACACAAAAAATTTTCAAAATCCCCCAAAACAGCATGAAAAGTGGAAGAGACCAATATGTGAAGAAACTACACACATTGCAAAAGAAATTGTAAAAAGAATCCTTTTTTCTTACTTTTTTTTCAATAAAAACTCAATATTACCAAACTTCCAACATTCACCGAACATTCACTCTGATATTATCTTTCCCTGTGAAACTCATTGAAATTTATGTGAACATTGGAACATTTGATCATTCAAACATGTTTGTCTGTAATTTTAAATTCTGTTAAAAAAAACACTTGTTTTTTATATATATTTGTACTGTTGATAAACAAAAAAATCATTGAAACTAGTTTGGTATGTACAAAAATTAATCTATTTAAGAACAACTACATGTTTTTTGAACTCAGGTGCATTTCAGATTGCAAAACAAATTTTCCAATATTTTATCTTGCATAGGAATACACTTCTTTCCATATATACATAAAAACCATTAAATTCACTTTAACATTTAAATTTAATTTCTCAAAATATTTTTGTCGATTTGAGACCACGACCTATTCACTAGCATGGAATTTTGTCAGTGAACAAGTCTCAAAGTGACGAAAATATTTTGACTAATTAAATTTAAATGTTGGAGTGAATCTAACGGTCTTTGTGTGTTTTTTAAATGGCTCATAAACACCTTCCACACTGCAATTGTTTTTGTTTCAGCACACGACCTCAGATCAGGTCACTTGCTATGCAAGTACATCTCCATAACATGTGTATATATATATATATATATATATATATATATATATATATATATATGGCCGTTCGCCAGCCTCATCTGGCACCAGTGTCGGTGGCACATAAAAACACCTTCCGAAGACCCGGCAAGTCTAGTCAGTCCACCTGTGCATACCTTCCTTCTTGTGACACTTGTGAAGACCGGTTGAGGCAAGTGAAAATCAAATCAAATCAAAATAGACAAAATAGATGAACATCAATGGAATTTGTATCTTGTGGTACCAGTGCCTGTGGCACACAAGAAATCCATCAGTGCCGTAGTCAGTGCGGTGGGCACATGACAAACACCATCCGATCGTGGCCGTTCGCCAGCCTCATCTAGCACCTGTGTCGGTGGCACATAAAAACACCATCCGAAGACCCGGCAAGACTAGTCAGGCCATAACCCATGGCCCCTACCTGGGACGTAGTCAGTCCACCTGTGCATACCTTCCTTCTTGTGACACTTGTGAAGACCTGTTGAGGCAAGTGAAAATCAAAACAAATCAAAATAGATGAACATCAATGGAATTTGTATCTTTGTGGTACCAGTGCCGGTGGCACGTGGCACATAAGAAAACCATCCGAACGTGGCCGTAGCCAGTACCGCATTGACTGGCCTCCGTGCTGTGGGCACGTAACAAGCACCATCCGATCGTGGCCGTTTGCCAGCCTCATCTGGCACCTGTGTCGGTGGCACATAAAAACACCATCCGAGCGTGGCCGTCTGCCAGCCTCGTCTGGCACCTGTGTCGGTGGCACATAAAAAAAAAACACCATCCGAGCGTGGCCGTCTGCCAGCCTCGTCTGGCACCTGTGTCGGTGGCACATAAAAAACACCATCCGAGCGTGGCCGTTTGCCAGCCTCGTCTGGCACCTGTGTCGGTGGCACATAAAATCACCCACTACACTCTCGGAGTGGTTGGCGTTAGGAAGGGCATCCAGCTGTAGAAACACTGCCAGATCTGACTGGACTGGTGCAGCTTTCGGGCTCCCCAGACCCCAGTTGAACCGTCCAACCCATGCTAGCATGGAAAGCGGACGTTAAATGATGATGATGATGATGATGATATATATATATATATATATATATATATATATATATATATATATATATATATATGTATATATATATAGTATATATATGTATTATCTTTTATCATTGTTTCATTCTTTTATTCTTTTACAGGTTTCAGTCAAATTGTAGCCATGTGTGGGTGCTTCATCAGGTGGAATATGATTAGTTCCTCTGCTGGATTCTTCTGAATACTCTGAGTATACACTGTGCATTTTATTTATCCACTCTAGTTGATTCCAGCCCAGGAATATACCCTGCTGTAGGATACCATGTGGTAGCCAAATAATGACATAAGGACTCTTAAATGCATATTACAAGGTTTGCACCTGAATTATACAAAATGTATATACATATATATATTTATACACACACACACATGTATGTGTAATAGGACAAAAGTATATGCAGACAAACAACAGGTATCAGTCAGATTATGACATATTTAGAGCAAATATAGAGATAAACAAATGCATAAGGAGTATAAATTGCAGGAGGTCAATAAAAGTTAATGAAGTTCTTAATTGTTGGAATATAAACAGGTAGACTCTAGGAAGAGGTAGAAAGTAAGTCCATAGTATTGATATGACATAGTCTGATACATCGAAAATAGTCATCACAAGAAACAACCTTGGAAATAACAGAAAAAAGGTGTGCAGATTGTCTCAAAGGACCAATCAATTTTCACAATATTTATAGTTAAATAGTTTTTCAATGTGAGAGTGTGTGACATAATAGCTAAGGTATTATAATCGTGATCTAGCGATCATGGGTTTGATTCCCAAACTGGCCAGCACATTGTGTTCTTGATTAAAACACTTCATTTCACATTGCTCTGCTGATGAGAAAGTACCAGAATCATTGGTGCATCACAGAAATGCTTTACAGATATCTTCAAGCTCTCTACATTCTGAGTTCAAATCCCACTGGCCTGGAAGAGGCAACAGAAAACCACTCCACTATTCATCTCAAGTAGAGTCATTGTAGCCAACTTAATGACAGCAGGGGAGGGTATGGGCCCTCCCAGATTGCACAGGACCTGCCCAAGAGCAGACTACAACTAAACTACAAACTACTCTTTTAATCCTAACCTTCACAAAACACACAGTTAAAAATTTCTTTAAAAACCTGATAACACCAATGTAATCTTAGTCTGACATGTGCTGAGTGACCAACAAATTCGTCTACAAGCATTTTCTTGTGAACACTAAAACACAACAAAAACTCACTTTCTATACAAAGAATGTTGTGACCTGAATTTGACACATCTATTTACCCAATTACATCCACACTTAACTGAGCCCTAAACAAGAACACAATTCCTACATCAAACCAAATATAATACAATAGCTTTCTATCAACCCACGTCCTACAAACACATATTCACTTCTACCTTTTCATCCTACAATACTGCCTCCCTGACCTAGTCATACCACACCTAATTAACATTTTACATAGCTCCACCTATCCACAAAAAAAAAAGAAACTGCTAAAGACTATATAAAACCAAGAAGAACCCAATTATTGCAAAGTTTGATAAAGGGAACAAGTTGAAACTTCAAAGTCACTGTCAACCACTTCTTTGTGAAAGTTTAATAAACATGCCCTCAAATAAAAAGTATTGAGTAATCCTTCACTTTGATGTTGAATTTTTACATATATAACTTGACATAAAGACAAACATTAATATAAAGATACATACTGGGTGGTCAGATAAATTCATTCATTTCTTTCCAATGTTATTTGAATTAACACAAAATATATTCTTATTGTAGAATTTTATGGGGTTTTTATTCTTCTACTCCAACTTTTGTTTATCATTTTTTAAATTTAAATAAATTTTTCCCTCTTTTCAGACATATAACAATGGACTGTCATGTCAAAAACAAAAAAAAATTAGCATTTGCAACATCTCTTTGCTTTCAATATTGGTTCCAAAGCTTCCAAAGTAGCTCAAGACATTTGTACTGTCTTTGGAGGCATTATTACTGAAGGAACTGCACAGAAATGGCTTGCACACTTTGAAGAGAGAAAATTCAGTTTATCAGACTCTTCACATTCTAGCCTATTTGTCCAATCTAATGAGAATGAGCTTGTACACAAGGATCTGCACCAGTCCACTAAGGAATTGGCCCACCAGATAAGCTGCTCTCATGAAATCATCACCCATCACCTTCATGTAATGAGTAAGATCCAAAATCTCAGTGCCTGGGTGCCACATACCCTGAATGAAAGAGACAATTTCCAGTGTTCCTTTATCACCACCAGTTTACTTGCTCATCACCTGGTTACTCATAGACACAAAGAGAGATTTCTTTGTTGCATCACTACCAGTGATGGAAAATGGTATCTTCATGTCAATAAAAAGCTGAGGAAAGGATGGCTGAGTTCCAGCATGTAAGCAGCACCTCAAGCCAAGCCAGAACTACATTCATGCATGACAAAGGTCTGTGTTTGGTGGGATTAGGAAGGCCTAAATTACATCAAAATCCTTGAAAATAACTGCACAATGAATGCACAGCTTTATTATAAGTAAATGCACAGGCTCAACAAAGCAATCCAGCTGAAACAACTCAACTAGCAACATTGCATGCTTCTTTGATATGACAACACTCACTGCCACATCACTAATTTGACCAAACATTCTATCTAAGATTCTACTATATCAACTATATTTTCTTGATATAGTGCCTTCAGTTTATTGTTTTTATTGGTTATTCCCCAAGACTCTGTGAGGTGTTTTGTTCAACAATGACATGGAGATGAAAACACGGCTTGATGAATTCTTCAAGTCAAGACCTGGTGATTTCAACCATCAGTGGCAAGACAATGGAACATTGGCAAAATGTCATGGACATTTTGAAGGAGAATATATTACTGACTAATTTGTTAAAATTGTTGATGAAAAATAAAGATTAAAATAGAAAAGAATTAACAAATACTGACAACCCAGTATATATGCATATATATAATATAAATGTATATATAATAATATATATATAATATAAATGTATATATAATAATATATATATATATATATATATATATATATATAATATATATATATACATACATACATACACACATATATATGTATGTATGTATAAATATATATGTATATATGTAGGTATATATATATATATATATATATATATATATATATACATGTATGTCTGTTTGTGTGCATGTGTGTATGTATACACACACACACTCAGTGATACTGCATTAAATGAAAAAAGTGTACTGAAAAATGTTCAGTTACCATAAAAGGATTTAAAGTTGTTGCCTCTGGCCAATTTTCATGGTCTTTTCCTTCCAGTGAGTTTCTATAATCGGAAATCAATTTAACCTTTGTGAAATGTCATCCTCTCTTTCTAGTCCCAGCATATACTGTGTGAAAATACATTTAACTATCTCTGAATGTTCTACATGTGTGGCTCACATTATATATATATTTATTTTTCTGTATAAGTCACTAAGAGATGATAATATCCACTGACCTCAGCTATAATTAAGAAAACAGTTACTGACATCCTACATCACTTTCATTGCCATGGAAACCGGGGACTTTATTAGCAATTACCTGAAATTATCTTCATTCAATTTCCAGTGTAGTCAGAAATTTTTTTCTTTCATATCTGTTTGTCTGTTTCCTTTTACCCAGTAAATGCAATAGCCTAAAAAATGCCAGCTATACAAAATCTTTTCCAAAATATATATTTAGCAAATCTAGTAAAATATAGTCTCAAAAGTAAAAATACACACTTTTATATTTATATCTTTATAGAATTACCATTATCACCATAATTCTTTCCTTCGTTCTCATTCCCAGCACTACTCTCCCACCACCATTGTGTCTCCTCTACCAAGCATGGATTAAATGATCCTGTCTCACTATATTTGGAAACACCCTAAATGCTCATAGTATTGATAAAGAATATAAACAAACTGGATTGTATAATAGAGTAGGTGTGGTAGAATTGTGTCTTAAGGCATATGTAATTAAAGACAGTTTTTTGTGTCTGAATGATCTATTTAGAGCAAACCATTTTTATGAAGAAAAAAATTATGAACATGATAAAAGATAAATTTGTTTTGGAATAGATAACATTACTTGAACTCCTTTAAATGAAACTTGGAAGTGATAAACATGAAATGTATGATACATAAACTACTAATCCCTTTGAGAAAAGTGTGCTATAAGTTTAGGGTCAGTTATTTTGCTGAGCTTTTCAACAGTGTAGATATATTTTGCTTTGTTTCTAATCTGACTATTCTGCTTGTAGTCAGTTGTTGAGGGATATCCTACAGAAAATGCACTCTAACTTAATAACTTTGACCTTTTTACGTTTTCTGTCATATGTTATTACCATATCTGATGGCATCAAAAACAAAAATGCACAGGTGTATTAGACACAAAATTTCAGCAACACATACTCAGAAAAATGCTTTTAGTGCATTAAAGTATGTATTATCTAAAGCAACTTAAGGTGACAAGCTGACAGAATCATTAGCACGCTGGGCAAAATGCTAAGTAGCATTTCTTCTGTCTTTATGTTCTGAGTTCAAATCCTGCCAAAGTCCATTTTGCCTTTCATCTTTTCGGGGTCATAAAATAAGTACCAGTTGAGCCCTGGAGTCAATGTGATCAACTTATCTCCACCCCTGAAATACTGGCCTTGTGCCATAATTTGAAACCAATATTTAAAGCAACTTCATATATAGAACTTTTGGTGTTTATTTGAAGCCTATTTCTGAAAGAAAAAGCATACCTTATATACCATCAAATATGGTACTTAAATCTCACTAAGGACAAGGAGACAAAAAAAAAACAAACCTCTTTTTTTTTTATTTAAGACCAGAAAAACTCAGGCTAGTAAAATTCTGTGATGTTTGTATAAGGAACATATGTAAATCATATGTAAACTAGGATAGGAATTCGGGAGTTATACTTTCTGAAGAAATAGAACAGATACAGTGAGAGTAGTAAGTACTTAGCTGAAAAGAACATTTAAAAGTTAGTTTGTTGAAGTGTAACCGAAATTGTTGGCGAAAGTCAGTATCTACACTTGCGTCAGAAATTAATTAGCACTTCTCAAATTTCTACATTTTCTTACATTTTCTTAATTTAATTAACTTATTATCAGAAACGAACTCGTTTTTAATCAAAAATTTATTAAAACATATCCCAGCATACCACATAATTGTTATTAATCGTGAAATTTAGTCAATATCTTGTTGCTCCTCCTTTGGCAACAATGACAGCTGCTACGCGGGCCGGCATGCTGTCTATGAGTGCCTGCAGGTACTGTGCAGGGATGGCCCTCCATGCAGCAAGAAGTGCCCCAAACAGCTCGTGTCGGTTCCTGTATTGCTGCACATTCAAATCCCTACCCAATCGACTCCAGAGGTTCTCAATAGGGTTCAGGTCAGGTGACTGGCCAGGCCAGTCCATGACCGTCACCCCATGGTCCTTGAAGAAACCGGTTGTGAGCTTGGCTGTGTGGGGAGGCGCGTTGGCCTGCTGGAGCACGTACTCTTTGCCACCAAAGAGGTATCCCGCAGAGGGTAGGGCAGCATTCCGTACTATCTCAACGTACTTTGCTGCGCTGATGTTGCCTTCGACGGCATAGAGCCGCCCAACACCACTGTAGCAGAACGCCCCCACACCCTCAGACCACCCCCACCATGCTTCATGGTGGGAGCAATGCAGTCTTTGTTGAAGCGCTCACCCCTGTGGCGTCGCACATGGACAGGCTTGTCACTGACGAGACTGAATCGTGACTCGTCAGTGAACATCACTGTCCGCCACTGCTGCACGGTCCATGTCTTGTGGGCACAGGCCCAGAGCAGCCGCCTCTTCCAGTTTTGGGCTGTAAGGAGCGGCTTACGGGCGGCCCTACAGGATTTTAGACCAGCTTCCAGTATTCTGGTCTTGACGGTGGTTGTAGACAACTGCTTCCCTGTCACCTTTTGCATCTCCTCCGCCAGTTGCCGGCTCGCTGCCCTTCGGTTGTTCAGTGACTTTCGGATCAGCATTCGGTCCTCCCGCTGGGTCGTCAGCCTCTTCCGTCCCCTAGCCTTTTTGTCAGCTGCTGATCCGGTTTCCTCGTATTTCTTAAATAAGCACTGAATTGTGCACCTGGCTACACCAAGTTTTCTGGCTATTGCAGCCTCCGACAGCTTCCCACACCACGAGAGAGCCTCGTACCGTCTCTCCAAGGTCATGCGAGGTCTTGGGCCCATCTAGGAATGAACAATAAAAACCAGTTATTTTCATTAAAACTATTCATTTGAATAATGTTTTGCTATAACAAAACTGCTATGAGTTATTATTCATTAAACAAAAAAGAAAGAAAGCAGAATTTCTCACCTTATTTGATGTATAACAGAAAGTTTTGTGAACCGGAAGTGACGTCACAAAGCAGAGTGTAGGAGAATTTGTGAGGAAAAAAAATCTTGCAAATACACAAATCAATTAACCTACGAGCTGTTCAAAACGTCTTACGCGATGAGAAAACTTAGTACGGTGTGATTTCGGTCCTTGCAAGGGGCTACCTATATCTATTAAACAAAGGAAGATTTGTCTGCATCCGCATTCCAAGTTGTTGTTGCACTGCTATGTCAACATCTTTAGGCTGTAGACTCTCAAAC
The DNA here is from genome assembly GCF_006345805.1 of Octopus sinensis. NCBI lineage: Eukaryota > Metazoa > Mollusca > Cephalopoda > Octopoda > Octopodidae > Octopus > Octopus sinensis. The sequence goes on from NW_021833065.1 coordinate 105,305, forward strand.
CGCTCTGCAAACAAAGTTACGTCATCGTTCTGCGCAACAGTGAACTCGCAACAAAGCAATAGTTCAAGATATGGCCACTAGGTGACAGCACATACCTTGAGTGAAGAGCAAATCAAGGGTGCTAATTAATTTCCGACGGTAGTGTACTACACAAATACTTCTAATCAAGAATAAGTTTGTTCTTGCTGCATGGTCAAGAAACTAACTTTTAAACTGCATGGTTTCCAGTGGTGTATGACCACCAAATTTCAAGCAGGAGTATAATAAAGTTTTCCATTAAGATTTGTGATTAAATTAATGAGTAAGGTTAATATTTATATTGAATTTGCCATTTTCAATGGGTCTGCAGTGCACACTTAGCACACCTGGAATATTCACCCTTGATGGTTTCGGGAATCAGTTCCAATGTGTGGCACCTATAACCATGTATTGACATAACTTGTGAGTCAATTTAATAAACAGAAGCTATGTAGAAGCCCATCATGTGGTGTGTGTGTTTGTGTGTCTTCCATCATCGTTTGACAACTAATGTTAGTTTGTTTATATTTCTATAACTTAGCAGTTTGGCAAAAAAACAAAAAAACCAGTAGAATAAATATCAGACTTTAAAAAAATAAGTACTGGGGTCAATGTGTTCAACTAAATCCTTTATGACAGTACCCCAGAATGGCCACATCTGAAACAAGTAAAAGGTCAAGTTAGGTATGAGGATATGTGTTGCTTGAGTGCATCATTACTGCATTCACCATTCATTAGTATCTGCTCAGGTCATCCCAGCCAACCCTCTGAGTAGTGCCCTAGTCAGCTCCTATCTCTGTGAAATAGTCCCTTATCTACCATGGTTATATGGCTTGTGGCTAACCAACACAAGCCAGATCCTCAGAGAAGAGAATATGGTACACACGACCCAACTCAGAAAATCAAGCAACTTGACCAAACAGTCTAAGCTGATGCTCCTAAATCATAAAAGTAACAGGTGCATCTCAGCTTCAGAATATATGAAATCAAGTCAATGGTAGCCCACAATTCTGTGAAGTGTCCTGGTACCAAATGAGTTCAGGCAGACCCCCAATGGCTCCAAAGAGCGTCCAAGTCTCTCAGCTGTAGAGCAAGATGGGAAAAACTAGAGACCTGAAGACCCAAACCTTTGTCCTCCTGCTCAGATATCAGCAATACCAAACTCACTTGTTAGTGAGTCCACAACTACACCAGTACACTCTAATTTTTTTAATACTTTGGACTCACAGCTGATGCAGCTATGGATCACACTGCCAAGAGAAGTGAAATGGTCAACAACTTTGATAGTCTTACCTACAACAGAGACAGACTAGACAGATTCCCTTCAGGAAACCAATGAAACACTGAATCTGTCTTGACCCTTAGAGACTCTTAAGGCCAAGTGGTTCCATTTTATAACTTAGTGCAAGGAAAGCACTTCTTAAGACGTCCAAGAATAACTGTATCATCAGTAGAATCTGGGTCAGTAATCCTGGTTTCACTAATGAGCACTCCACAACTCAATCAAGCCACCATCCAGCCAAGTATCCAATCCATGTAGGCACTGAATAGAGTAAGAGCCAAAATAAACCCTGACAGACCCCATGTCTAACAGGAAAAAAGTCAGATGTTAAGCCCTTCACTCACTGTATACAAGGCCACCACCAACCCAACCTGTATGGGAGGTATACCTTGCAGCTCCAGGATCCTCCAGAGCACATTCCTGTCCACTGAATCAAATGCCTTGTGAAGGTCAGCAAAGGCTGCAAGCAGCTCCTGCCAACAGCCCTGCTTGCATTTAATGAGTACACAAAGAACCAGGATCTTGTTGTTAGTTGACTTCTTTGGTGTGAACACTGACTGCTCTGGCTGCTGAGAGGCAAACAAATAACTTTACACTATGTTTAGAATAACCATGGCAAAGACCTTACTGGGCGCTAAGAAGAATGTAACAGCTCTATAGTTGTTACAGTCATGGTGCTCACCTTTATCTTTCTTGATAGGGACAAGTGGTATGACATCACTGATCCAAATTGAGTAGATGATCTGCAACAATAACAAGACTACAACAGGCCCACTTTTCTTGATTATCTCCCAATGGATGCCACAAACACCACCTGCCTTCCCACCACTCAGCTGATTTACCACCACACAAACTTTGTCAACAGATGGCAGATCACAGCTGACTGGAAGGTCAGCCACCAGTGTCAAAGGCATCATGGCATTCATAACAGTACTAAGTGGGTCCACCTTATACTCAAAGTACAATGCCCAGCAAGCCACCACCTTGGGCTCCTCCATCAGAATCTAAGACCCCAGAATATCAAGGAGGCTTTGTTACCCTGAAAGCATAGGGATTCTTTTGTAGACAGTACATGAATCAGAAGCATAAAGCTGACCTTTGACCTTTTCACAGATTCCTCACCACTGCTTTTCCTTGTCATACCTCAGTGCTCTGACTACTCCACAACTAAACCCCTGAAGCAAATCACCAGGGGCCTCACCAAGCCTCACCCTGTGACTGCACTTTACCAATGTGAGTGTATCCCTAGAAAGGAAATGTTTCCTGCTCTTTTTTTGGGTCAACAGCAAGGTATCTCTGTAAGTTTTCCACATACTCACTGGTCAAGGGACACGCCCTACATAGCACAGGCCCAAGCTGTTGCAAAAAAGTCTTGCTTACGCTGTTAGTTTTGAGTCCATCAACATCTGATCTGGGACTGGCTGCCTTCAGCCTCTTAGACTTTGATCATAAGCTCAACTCAGCTTTAACAAGCCTATTGTCAGTGCTCATGAAGCTAGCACTTTGAAAAACCTTGCAGTTCTGCAGGACTCTCCAGTAACCATCTACAAGCAGGTGATGGATATCCTTTACTACATGACCAGTATTGGAATACTAAGTCCAGTGATGCAGCTCAAGACGTTGGTACCAGGAGCCAGCAATGCTAAGTCCAGGAGCATCACACCACTTTCACTCCTAATACTGGACCCTGTTGGGAGAATTTAATGCATCTACTGGAGTTGACAGAACAGGATATGAGAGTATTGTCAGCCCTTTTGGGTCCAGTACAAGGAGTGAAAGTGACGTGATGCTCCTGGACCTTGCCAAAAGCCATGGACTTTGCAGAAAATGTTGAATTCTCAGCTACATATGTTCATTGACAGGTGTTACATCTGATGCCATTGGAATCAGCCAGTCAGCCACCATAACAGCTACCTCACCAGTATGCCAGTATAGTAGGTGTAAACACTGGTTGAGAATTCATCCCTCCAATAGAGTTGTCACAGTGACTTGCAACTAGCCAAGTTCCAAAGCCATCAGGGACAGATGAGAATCATCCCTCAAAGAGAAAACATCCCAGGGACCCCACCTGAAAAGGCTTCCTCAGATTCCATATAATTGGTAAAGGACACCTATGCACCACTCAAGTGATGACCCCCCAACCCAGTTGGTCCTCAGGGATTATCCTCATCTGGCAGATGGGGATCCAGACAGCTTTGCCCCAACCACTTCATATGACATACAGTATAGACAGCCAAGGCATTATCTTGGAGAAAAGAACTTGAAGGACCTGTTTGGCTAGACTTTGCTGATGATAGTTTTATGAGGTTGTAGTGCAAATTCTACCTCAACCTTCTTTTAGTTGCTTAAAAGATACATGTTTTTAAATTACTTTAATCTATTTTCTTCTCCAGACAGTAGATTATTATATCTATTCCTCAGTTTATTTAATAATAAACATAACCCAGTTTAACAATATTCTTCTAATTAGTTCTTCGTAGTTGAAGGGACTTGAGAAGTCAGGTACATGTTGAGCCTAATATCACAATTTGTGCAGTCTCTAACAAAAGCATTCCACTTAAGGAAGCAAATTAACCGTCAATATTAGAAACATTATTCAGTTTTTTTTAATGAAAGAAATAGGTTAACTTTTGGTTAAATCTGTCAAGCATGATTATGAAAGAATTACTCTAACCTAAATCCTGCTAATAAATACTTGTTTACACCTATATCTAACAATTTAGGAAAAGTTTCAAAAAACAAAAAATAAAACTGCTTTGTAGTTAAAATGAAATACAATAATGTATTTGTTGTTTGTTTATGTGTATTTACATTTGTTTGTTTGTTTGCTTGACTCTGTGTGTGTGTGTGCGTGTGTGTGTGTGTGTGTGGTGTGTGTGTGCATGTGTGTGTGTCCATCTGCATGTGTATGTGTGTGTGTGTGTGTGCATGCGCACGCAAGTATATCTGTGTATTCATAGCTGTATGCATACATTTCTTAACATATGAACAGATGTATGCATACATTTCTTAACACATGAACAGTTAGCCATATAAAGTAAACTTAAAGTGACCTGTTTCAGTAACTTGAAGTTGATTTCTAGTTGTAGGCCTTTCATTTCATTCACAAGGTTAATACCTTTATGAAAGATTACATGGTTCCAGGTTCAGTCACACTGTCTGACACCTAGGACTAATATCTTTTACTATAGCCACTGACTGACCAAAGCTTGTGAGTGGATTTGGTAGATGAAAACTGAAAGAAGCCTGTCATATATATATATATATATATATATAGCAAAAACTGTCTGATGAACGGCAACGAGAAACTCAGAGTAACAGATTTTGTTGAATTTTTCTGCTGCTTAAAATAAAGTATATATATATATATTGGTGTTAGGAAGGGCATCCAGCTGT
>NW_021833065.1:115000-142500 GCF_006345805.1 Octopus sinensis
ACTATATTCTAATGACTGAAGTAAATAAAATATAAAAGATAAAAGATACAAGAGAAGATTAATCTTTCTAATAGAATTTGAGAACAGAGTGGGGTTGGGTAAACTTAAATTAGATTTTATATTTTCAGTCCCTCATTCATAAGCCAGCTGTTGAATGAAATTAAATTTCAATTTTTTGTTTTGCTTTTTATTTCTCAGTATAGAATTTCTCCTAAAACCATGTAAGAGTTATCATGAACAGTTTCCAAAGCAGAGTACACAAAAAATACAGAAGGACTTAAACTCATCACCGAAATATAACAAAATATTTGTCAATCCAAAACGAAATCTCTACTTGACCACTCAAACTGCTAGAAATAACAGCCAAATCACTCACAAATTTAATTCTATTCTCTTTAAAATAGTTGATATACTGAATAAGTCCATCCTAAACATACTGCACCAGAAAATAATATGACATGGTCACAGCTGGAATGCAGATTGAATGACGATGGTTCATTACAGAAAGCTGTTGCAATGAAACATGAAGAAGCTATGTAGTATCCAATGCTATGGATTTGTAGATCATATGTAGTTATGTGGTGGTGGTGAGTGGATAGTGAAAAGTGTATTTTTTTAATTGAACTAAATTTTTTGTATCACCTGTCAGTTAACGCATGCACATAAGTGCAATTCCATGAAGTATTCACAATTATTTACATAGCAGATATATGCAATTTAACTAAAGGTCGTATCGTATATACAGAATATTTTTTTTTGTTTATGGGGAAAATGGAAAAATAAGAGTGAATATTTATTTTATGAGTGTTGTGTATTAAGTCTATAAAATGCATTAAGTAATCATAGTATTCCACTTTCTTTAATTTTTCAATGAGTTGCAGATGAGCAATTATCTTTCCATACAGACACAATACAGACTATGCTTTCAGGTTTTTTGGATAAAGTTTTCAGAAATAACCCAATAGTTTTACCATTAATTCTGTGAAATATTCATGGGTCCCACTAGTTATTTACTAAATTTTGACACAATTCTGTACATAAAGTACATTCTGAGTGTATATATAAAACAAAAACAAAAACAAAAAAGTACATATTCAGAATTTTATGGCAAACAGATTAGTAACCAATGAAGTTCCATTGATGCTGGTGTGACATTCACATTTGCATAATCTTTTAACTAAACAAACAAATAACTTGAACAGGTTGAAACTTTTTTCAGTTGTCATTTGTTAATTCCAATTAAAATAGCATTAGGGCTGGAAGAATCAGTGGAACAGCTGGCATAGGTGAATGGTGTATGGTGGTGTGAGCATGTGTTGAGGAGAGACGAGGAGCATGTTCTGAGGAGGGTGCTAGAGTTTGAGGTGAATGGATAGTGAAAGCGAGATAGACCGAGAAAAACGTGGAGGGGACAGGTGAAGGAGGAGGTTGGGAGGGTTGGCTTGAGAAGGGGGAACGCCCCAAACCAGGTAAGATGGTGAGATGGTGTGAGGGCAGTTGCTATATCATTGAGGTAGATCCGGCCACCCGCTTTAACGGGGACTAAACCCAGATTCAAAATGATGGATGATGATGATGATGAATTAAAATAGCATTGCAATGGCCCAAATTATATGCAATAAAACAGTAAGTCAGGTGTTTTGCATTTTCTTAACTCATAAATTTCCTAATCCTGCATAGACTACCCATGCGGAATAAACAATTCTTGCAAATATTTCCAATATGATTCTCAAATTTCACATACCTATCAAATGTTAACCCTACACTTTTTGTTGTTGGTGAGAAGCACATATAAGATTCAAATATGTTTAAAGTACCTATTTGTATGGTATTTATATTATGATGTAAACTGCACACAAGAGCACCTCAGTTTTATTTGCATCTAATTTTAGTTTATTAGATATGAACCAGTCTAGAATGGGATCCAAATAAATTGACAATGAAGGAATGTAATTATGTATGTTGTGGATATAGAAGGAAACATATAAAGCTATGTAATATGTGTAAATCTAGTGTTTGATAATGGAGTGATATATACAATAAGTACTTCAAAGAGCCAAGTACTGAACCATGGAGTACACTGCAGTAAAATGTTGATCTTCCGCAGTGGCATCAACACATACAACCTCGTATTTTCCCATAAAATAAGAACAGAATCAGCAAACCAGAGTATTACAAAAACCAAAGTGTGATTGAAAATGACATATAAGAAACTGTATCACACACCACAATTAAGTCAAGGAAAATTATAACTATTATCAGCTGCTAAATTGTTATACTATTTAACAGGAACCATTTTTGTTGAGAAACCATTTCCTATTTGATAACTAATATGGAGACAGAGCTGAGTTTATTTCCAAAAAATTTTGTATATGCTTTGTAACCAGCTTTTCAATAAGTTTTGCAATAGAAGGTAGACTAAATAGGGGTCAATAATTCTTTAATTCTTCTTTATTCAGATCTCCTTTTTGAGAAGAGGTGTAATCATTGCATATTTCAGATAATCAATGGGTTAACATCCTCTTGATAGAAATATATTCACAAATTTTATAATAATCAGTGCAAAGATTTCCCTACTATGCATAACTATTCAAAACAGCATGAAGTTTAGTACACAGGGCTTTGAGTTGACAGATTTTGACCCAGCAGCAACTTCATTTTCTATGACAGCTTCCAGATGTGGATGAGAACATATTTATGTACTCATTACAATGACACAGTGCTTGTAAAGACTTATGAATGAAATTTAATTTTAGCTTAAAGTAGTCCTTGAATGAATTAGTACAATCCATTGTAATTTTATATGAAGATAGGATTTCTGAATCCTCTTTACATAAGATACATCTAATTTTCATTGGATAACACAATATTTACGGAGTTTTTTTATTATCAGAATTCTGGGATTGACACTAGGGCAATTCTAGCCTGCATCTTAACTATTTAGTCTCTACAATTTCACAATTATATCACAGTGATATGGAGAACAAACAGTATCACAGTATCACATTAAAAATTATAAGAGGTGTTAAAGAATGGCACAGTATCATGTAAAAGGCAGTGTCATACAAGTGGCACCTATGCCAGTGGCACATAAAAGAACCTTTTACACTACTCAAGTGGTTGGTGTTAGGAAGGGCATCCAGTTGTAAAAACTATGCCAAATCAGACTGAAACCTGATGCAGCTCTATGGCTCATCAGCTCCAGTCAAACCTATTTCTTTACTACCCACAAGGGGCTAAACACAGAGGGGACAAACAAGGACAGACAAAGGGATTAAGTCGATTATATCGACCCCAGTGCATAACTGGTACTTATTTAATCGACCCCGGAAGGATGAAAGGCAAAGTCGACCTCGGCGGAATTTGAACTCAGGACGTAGCGACAGATGAAATACTGCTAAGCATTTCACCCGGCGTGCTAACGTTTCTGCCAGCTCGCCGCTCCAGTCAAACCATCTAACTTATGCCAGCAGAGAGAGTGGACATTAAATGATGATGATGATGATGATGATGATGATGATGATGATGATGATGATGATGATGATGATGACGACGACGACGACGACGATGACGATGATGATTGGAAACAAATGTTTTCTTTCTTTTTTTTTGTTTTTTGAAATCATACATAATGATTAACTGAATACATATAAATACAGATATAATTAAAAGAGTTATAATTTAAGGAAAACACACAGATTAGAGTCCCCATGACTTTGATCATCTTCATCATCCTTAACCATTCCATCAAGCTACAGAAAATCTCTCAGCCTGTAATTACCTTTGTGCAACTCAAGTGTCAGAGAAGTCAAATAAGGGTCCACATTCCTCCTCTACGAAGACTGTGTCATGAGGGATTGCATCAGATTTTGTTTATTTCATACACCCCACTACTACTTGAGATAATATTTTGTTATTGCCAGCTATCACTCCTCCTTTAGGTCACTCATTATTGATATTCATCATTCTCTCTTACCATACTCATTTCTACTATCCATCACTTGTTCTTTCTTACTAAGTAGCAAATATGTAGCCACTATCAGTATTTCTCTTCCACTCACTCTTATTACTACCTTTCTTCTGTTACTCTCTCCAGTACTGTTTCTTTCATTACTCTTTCCTCTTCGACTCTTGTCCAAAATCATTTTCTCTCATTATATTCTTACTTCTCTCATCTCCTCACTCTCATCCTCTCATCTGCTGCAGGTACTCTCCCTTCTAGTTCAACCTTTTGAATCATTTCTTTGAACAGAGACAATATAGGTTAGTGACAATATAGATTTGGGAAAATTCCTTAGTTTTGCTGAAAATATAACTTTTCTAGTTTTGGTGCCACTATAAAGTTAAGCCAGTACTTACTGTAAAGTAGTTGGTGTTATGAAGGGCATCAAGTCATAGAAATTATACCAAAAATGGAACGTACAATGAAATATGACCTTCCAAACCATCTTGGAGGATAGTAACTCAGAATATGGACTGACTTAGACCATGATGACCTGTCCAACCCATGCATAAAATGATGCTGATAATGATGTCTGCTTTTGAAACAAAAGAAAATATAACCTAAGCAAGAAAACCAGACAAAATATTAACTTATTTTCTTTTAATTTTTGATTTACAACTTTCTTCACATCAACATTTTCTGAAGTATCCATTGATTAGCAGCAAAACAAAGACGTTCTTTTTTGCTGGGTAAAATTTATTTGAAAGTCACAGCAGTAAAACTTACTATAACGCCATTCATTAGATATTTAATATCTTTACCCAAAGTATATTATGGCTTCAGTCTACATACTATGTACAATTGATACAAGCAAACTCATGTGCATGTGTGTGTGTGTGTGTGTGCATGTATATGTGTGCATGTGTCTGTGTGCATGCATATACATGCATGTGTGTGCATGTATGTGCACTCATGTGTGTGTGTGAATGTATGTTTGCATGTGTGTGTGTGTGTGTGTGTGAATGTGTGTTTGCATGTGTGTGTGTGTGAATGTGCCTACTTATTTCTTGGTGAAAGTGTTAATTTTCTATATATATTTAATAGACGTATGTACACGTAAATGTTTTTAAACTATTTGTTTGTGTTATTTTTTCAAAGGAAAAACAGTTTCCAGTTCTCAGAATAACCAAACATTTAAATTGAATGAAGCCAGTATTTGGATTACAAATTATAGTGGCTTTTCAGTACACATAAATTGAAATTGGGATGCTGTAAGTCTCTTAAAAAAACCTCAGACCTTAATTTCATTTGGATTCGTTTTTAACAGCTAGGGAAAATATGGGTAGAAAAATCTTCCAGCAGCCCCAATAAATCCAAGAATTTATCCTCATGTAAATACCTATATTTATATATTTATTTGATTTGTGTTTGCCTATGAGTAAGTATGGTTGGCAATAACTTACAGGAAGTTAAAGGGAAGGTTGGTGATGACTGAACTAAGAAGCAGATGGCAAATATCCTGTCATGAGTGGCAAGGCCAAGAAACTTGATTCTAAAATGCCCATCCTCCACTCAACCTAGTTTAAATAGCTATACAGAAAGAACACCTCAGCGATACATGCAACAGCTGTGCAGTGAAACAGATACATACTTCATTAGCTTACAATAATAATAATAATAATAATAATAATAATAATAATAATAATAATCATCATCATCATCATCATCACCATCACCATCATCATCATCATCATCATCATCATCATCATCATCATCATTATTATTTAACATTCATTTTCTATGCAGGTATGGATTGGATAGCTTGACAGGAACTGGTAGTCTGTTTTCACTCAGTTTCTATAATTGGATGTCCTGGGTACTTTTTTATGTGGTACCACCACCAGTGCTTTTTACACAGCACCAGCACAAGTGCTTTTTGCATGGCTCCAGCACCCACACCAATGATTTTTATATGGAACCTTGGTTTTAAGATCTCAGTTCTGTTGTGGTGGACGGATCTTCTTTAGAACAGCAATGTGTAACATAAGTCAGTCCTCTATCATCTCCTTCATAAGGTTCAATGTTTTGAGATCGGCCTTCAGTACTTCATCTCATGTCTTCTTGGGTCTCCTTCTTCCACATCTTCCTTCCACTTCAATTGATAAGCACTTCTTTATGCAACTGTCCTCATACTGAGTTTAATTCCTAACAAAAGTATAAAGAGACATGAGCTCTCTCTTAACTGACTTCTCCAAGATACATTACTTTAGAAATATCCTGTAAGTCATATAAAATGGATTAGTAACTAAGGATTGAAACACCAGTCATCGCCTTTGTTTCCATTGTTCTTGGTATTTGCACTTCAAATTTGTTTATTTAAAACTTATGTATTTGGTTTACCTGTCACACCGTTTTAGGAGAATCAAATTTTGATCAAGCCCTTTCATTTCTATTTTCAGTGACCTCAGTTCAGCTGCAACACAAGTATATATTTGAGATACCTGTAAAAAAAAATTATCCTTTTCCCTTTTGTCATTCTTAAATGGTTTACTTCCATTATCATGGAAGTAAGAGATTTAGTTTTCACACACACTCACACACACACACACACTAAAAATTTTTTTGGCTCAAGCTTTGCACCATTTATCTTCCTCCTTCCATACAATTGGTGCCAGACTGCTACAAGCACGGGACAATAGATTCTCAATCAAAACTGATTGTCATCCGCAATGCAAACTTTTGTATTTACTTCCAACTTATTACAGTCGTATAATTACATAACAGTTGAATAAAAACTGTAATAGGCATAGACTATCTTTCATCAATCCATTGCAATACATCGAGAAATTATCTAATTTTCTGCATGCAGACTTCTCTAATTTGTTACATCTTAACAGTTACAGTGTCTTTTGCCCAACACAACGGACAATGGGACTCTCCAAATTATTGAATGAAATTTATGTATGAAGTGCCTAAAACATTTCAAGAATAAACATATTGCAGCTGTGATACCAGTGCTGGTGGTACGTAAGAGAACCATCCGAATGTGGCCGTTGCCAACACCGCCCCGACTGGCCTTGTGCCGGTGGCACGTAAAAAGCACCATCCGATTGTGGCCATTGCCAGCCTTGCCTGGCCCCCGTGCCGGTGGCATGTAAAAAGCACCATCCGATCGTGGCCGTTTGCCAGCCTCGTCTGGCACCTGTGCCGGTGACACATAAAAAGCACCTACTACACTCACGGAGTGATTGGCGTTAGGAAGGGCATCCAGCCGTAGAAATATTGCTAGATCAGACTGGGCCTGGCGCAACCTTCTGGCTTCCCAGACCCCAGTTGAACCGTCCAACCCATGCTAGCATGGAAAGCAGATGCAAAACGAAGAAGATGATGATGATGATGATGAATTATAATCTAAATTTAAGAAAAGATTGTTTTTAGCAAGTGAATTACCACAGTTTTGGGATATTTTGATGTTTCATCAGATTCTTTGTAGTTTGTTCCCTGCTTCTTTAATAAAGATGTACAAGGTGTTTGGACTATATTTGACAGTTTGCGTAAAGGAAACAAAAATACAATATCAATCCAAAAATAAAAGTATTTTTAAAAAATCTAAAAGTATCAACTAGATTATGGCTGAAAAATAAGTTTACTCAGAGTAGCTGCCCCCAGCTTCCACCACAGCTTTGTGATGATTCCTGTGCCTGGTGCATATGTTCCTCGCTGTGTTCCTGGGAAGATCTTCAAACACTTTCTTGATCTTGGTCACCATCTCGGCTGAGCATTTGGTGGCTTTTTTAATTATGTTCCACACATAGTAATCCATAGAATTACAATCAGGGGAACTAGGTGGCTGGAAATTGGGGCTGGAGAAGTTGTAGATATTCTTCACTGACTACTTCTGATTTTCTTCAGAAGTATGTCAAGGAGCCAAATCCTGCTGCCAATCATATGACCTTTCAGCAACAACTCTCTCCAGCCAGGGTTTGATCACAGTCTTCAAAAGCCTTATATAGCCATCTGAATTAAGTCTAAGGCCCAGTTCAAAGATAAGGGAATGAATTCTGGCAGACAGATGCAATTAAAACACATTCTGTGTCCCTTTCTGCTGGCCACAGTTTCGTAGTCTCCATTGCAGCCGTCCATGTCACACCTTACAGCCTTTACAGTGTTCAAAGAGTACTGAGCAGCAGTTATGATTCTAGCATTTTGATAGCCAGTGCAAATCATCATGACACATGTAACCCTTTTCCAATATTTAGACGGTTTCCTGTCCTCTATGTAAGTAACTTTTTCTCATCTACACCTTTAATCTTTAATCTTTATATTCTCCAATGCCATTAAGATGTTCCTGAAAAAAAGGGAACATAAAAGAAAGAAATCAACTTTAGCCCAAACACCCTATAGTTACCCCGTAGAAATCCCATGTAAGTATTGTTTTAACAGTATATCAATAATTATGTAGGTTGTCTAACAGAGATTTAATTCTTTTGTGACCATATTTCCTATGATATACACTGTCTATGACCTCAATTAATTTTGAGAATAAAGATTCTGATAGGGTTTAGTGAAATAGCTTGTTATTTTGTACTTAAGTTATAAAGTTACTACAGAAAATTATGTTGAAAAGCTTTATTTTAAATATGAACATTTTTAAACAGCAAGTTTTGTGTAATTAAAATAGGGGCAATCTAAGGTAGGTTGGTAACATAAGGGTTACATGAAATGAAAGTTAAAGCTAATAATTGATGCATACAAGAGATACAGCTTTGAATGTGACTGGGTGAGAAAGCACCATAAACAATACAAGGTAACTGTGGTAGATTATCATGGAATATATAGGAAGCAGTACAGAGGTCAGATTTCAGGAAACTGGGTCTCACAGATGAAATGTCAAATGATTCTGTCAGCATAGCACCATATCCAAACCTGCATAAAAAAAATGAGCTTTCAAGTGATAATTTTGAGATGATGATATTGAAACAGATTTGAATTCAGAACATTTGTGCTAGTCTTGATGTCTGTAATATTTGGTTAAAACTAAAATTTAATGAAGGAATATGTTTAGCATATTTCTTGAAATGTCATCAGGATTGGTTTAGCCTGACATCTTTCATCATTTACTGGTTAAAAATATTTAGTGACTCACTGCCATTTTTTATTATTTGTAACAAACAATTATTTTCTGTATTTCCTTCCTCTATCTGTTTGAATGTATGCATGTGTATATTTGTATGTGTAAGTGTGTGTGTATGTGCATTTGAGTTTTTGCATGTCTGTGTGTGTGTGCACATGTGAGTGTAGATATATATAGATAGATATGTATGTATGTATGTATGTATGTATGTACATGTATGTGTATATATATATATATATATATATATATATCATCATCGTTTAACATCCACTTTCCCTGCTGGCATGGGTTGGATGGTTTGACTGAAAACTGGTAAGCCAGGGAACTGCACCAGGTTCCAATCTGATTTGGCAAGGTATCTATGGCTGGATGCCTTCCTAACACCAACTACTCCAAGATTGTAGTGGGTACTTTTACGTGCCACCAGCATGGGTGCCACTGACATGACACCAGCATCACAACTGTTGCTTCTTATACCCAACTATATATATAAAGGGATATATACATATATGTGTATGTGTGTGTGTGTGTGTGTGCATGTGTATATATATATATATAATATATTAAATTAGAGATAAAACCACTATTAGGCAAATCAAACAGTGAAAAACATAAGCCAATACATAAAATTAATTTAAAATATAAAAGTTAAAAATAAAAAATTATTTAAATAATTTAAACTTATAAATTTTATATATATATACAAATATATATATATATATATATATATTATATATATATATATATATATGTATGTATGTATATTTTTATATTTTTATATTATTTTATTAATTAATTAATTAATTTATTTATTTATTATTTTTTATTATATCAAAAGTATTAAAAGTTTAATATCTTTTACTAAACTTTTAATACTTTTGATATAATAAAAAAATAATAAATAAATAAATAAATAAAAAATAATAAATAAATAAATAAATTAATTAATTAATTAATTAAATAATATATAAATATAAAAATATACATACATACATATATATATATATATATATTTGTATATATATATAAAATTTATAAGTTTAAATTATTTAAATAATTTTTTATTTTTAACTTCTATATTTTAAATTAATTTTATGTATTGGCTTATGTTTTTCACTGTTTGATTTGCCTAATAGTGGTTTTATCTCTAATTTAATATAATATAATATAATATATTTATACTATAAAATTAGATTTAATCCTAAATCTCATTTTTCCCTGTAAGTTTGGATTTATTCCCTAATATTATTATTATTATATATATATATATATATATAAAAGACAAAAAAGAGTGAAAAAACTACAGAAGACTTGTGTTATATGGTTAAAGAGTATATTCAAATCGCTATGTTAGACAAATGTTATAAAATTTTGCGTATAGTAACATAGTTTTGGGAGAAATAACTGGTTTCGTAGTTTCTTTTCAAATTTCTCTACCTATATCGTGTCATGTCTTCACTATGTTGTGAAGTATGGAGTTCCAGACAGGGGAAGGTAATCAGGGATGTTATCTGGTATAAGGGAGATAATCAAACATGTTGGGAATGACTAATTTAACATGATTTGGTTTAGAAGGAACAGAATGTTACAAGTGGTTAGGTTTTACTTTATATTTTTTTCAATGAGGTGAGTTTCCTTATTTAAAAATGTTAGAAATGGTTAAGTTTTGGCTTATATTTTTCAATGAAGACGGTTTCCTTATTTAATCTAACTTGTGTTGGTATTCCAATGGCACATTGATAGAAAGGAAAGATTATAAATTGTGGTAGTAGTTGCTTTGCGCATTTCTCAATATGTTCACTAAAGGGTATCATTCTGTATTCTGGGAATGCAATCTACTGTCGATGCAGAGTGCATCTGCATCTGAGCAATAATCCCGTGGACCCTATGTAGTTTTGGTGGCAGCCCAAGCATCTTACGACATAAATCAGGTTTTCTAAAGCAAAAGTAAAATTAGATTTGATTTTGAATTTTTGTCCCTCTTTGAAGAGGAATTCTGATCCTTCTAGAAGGTTTGGGCATGTTGCGCAATTTGGTCTGCAAAATTTTTCACTTTTGCATATGTTATTTTAGAAAATAATTTTGCCTTTGTGAGGATCTTTTTTAGTGATTTCGGTTGTTTGTAGCTTTTAATGATTTTATGTAAGTGTAAAATTTCCTTTAATTTGGGGTCCTTATGTAGCATTGGTAAATTTTGGGTGATGATGGGGAAGGCTTCTTTGTTTCTGAGGTTGTATGTGGATATGTACGGCAGTATTTTCGGGGAAGGTGTGTTGCTGTGTTGAACTTTTCTTAAGGTTTCTATGTTGATTTGTGTTGCACATCTGATTCCATCCTCTATGAGTCAAACTGGGCAGTGTCTGTCAATTAGGGTGATTTTGAATTCTTGCAGTCTAAAGTTTCTGGTATTTTGTTCTGACACTATTGTGCATATCCTTTTTGCAAGGTTGAAAGGGATGTTTGTTTTAGTGTGTTTTGGGTGGCATGAATCAAAAAGTAGGTATTGTTTAGCATCTGTGGCTTTGTAAAAAATGTCTGTTTCTATTTTGAGGTTAATTTTTTCAATTAGTATATCTAAGTATGGAAGTTCCTTTTGGTTGTATTCCATTGTGAACTGTATATTTGGGTTGACGCTGTTCACTAGGCTTTTGAATTTTAGGAGTTTATCTGTGTTTTCATTCCAGAGTATGAAACAGTCGTCTAGGAATCTTTTCCAATTTTCTTTTATGTATTGGGAAAGGGGGTTTCCAAAGGTAGATAACTCACCCCAAATCCCATCCAGGAGCAATAGACATTGATGTTTCACCATTTTTGTGACTTATCAACATCACATACATGAAACAAATTGGAGGTGAACTGGATAGCTTGTCCTTGACTTTAAGCAAGATAGTGTAAAAACCATCTGTTGGTATGCCCTGATAATACATACTTAGGAAAAAATTCAAATATGAATTAGAAGCACCACTAGTGTTGTAAGCAATATTGTGCATGTCATGCCTGTCTATAACAATCAGGTGTTTTAACACCTGGTGCTTTGAGAGAGTCATCTCCACTATGTCAGCCTATTGGCAAGCAAGCAAAGTACATGTGTTATGTATGTGGATTATATAATGTTTGCAACACTTCTGCCTACATTTGTCCTAACATTAAGGAAGAAAAGAGGGAGCAAACCACAAAATTTGCAAAGATCTATTCTTACAACTAATGATAGCAGAGGGAGATGGGGTAACAGATTTTTTGCAGAACCTTATTATAATATGAGGCAGTCATATCGAATATTTCTCTAGAAGAAGAAAGGCATGTGATCCTACAGTTAATGTTTGGAATTAAGCTTTTAAATACAATAAGCGAGTGACATGTGGGGTTTTTTAGGCTTATGGAGGGTCAAATAAAGAAGCATCTAAAAAGTCATTCCCAGTTAGGTTATCGTCATCTTGTTTACATTTTTTTAAACATATGTTTTTGAAATGTTGGATATCTCCCCTGTGATTTTCTTTCTGTCAGCTTTCTTATGAGCATTCCCTGTTCAAACATCATCTGCTTTGAACACAAGTGGCAAACAATCTTATTCTCAGCTTGAAAAATAATGAAATAAATGAATGTGTCGCCTACAAAATCCTGGGTAACTGTATTTCACAAGATTCGTGGTTTTTATTATAACATTATCTTCACCCTCTTATGTGATTGAGTGTTGTTCTTCTTGTTAAAGCCTTATCTCTTTCTCTTTCTCTAGATATGTGCGTGTGTGTGTGTGTGTGTCTGTGTGTGTGTGCGTGTGTGTGTGTCTGTGTGTGTGTGTGTGTATGTGAGTACATGTTAGCATGTCTAGTATTCAAGTTATTTCTTTTAAACTCATGTTATTTTTAATTATACAAATTATAATGGCCAAAAATAGTTGCTAACTCTTTTTCTTAATGTAACAATCTATGCAAGCTGATCAGCAAGTTTGGTTAGACTATATTATGCTGATAAAGGTGGCGAGCTGGCAGAATTGTTAGCACGCAGGGCGAAATGCTTATCGGTATTTCGTCTGCCGCTACGTTCTGAGTTCAAATTCCGCTGAGGTCGACTTTGCCTTTCATCCTTTCGGGGTCGATTAAATAAGTACCAGTTACGTACTGGGGTCGATATAATCGACTTAATCTGTTTGTCTGTCATTGTTTGTCCTCTCTGTGTTTAGCCCCTTGTGGGTAGTAAAGAAAGAGATATATTATGCTGATAAGGTCTTAGAGGCTGAAATATGTTCGTAGTTGTCCTTTGCTTGCATTCAAAGCTCTGTCTATCCTTCCCCTAAGCATGTAAATCAACTTTGAGATATTAACTCTTAAATTCTTCAAATTATCTCCCCATTACTTTCAGAACCACTAACAATTACCTCCGCCAACTAATAGAAAAATTTTCAATTGATTAAGAATTTTTGGTGATATGTCATTCCATACTTCCTACCTTATTTAACTATCTAGATCAGTTATCAGCAAACTGCAGCCTGTGAATGGCATACCAATGAGAAATTACCTTGAATTTTTTTTAGTAGTATGGCCTACCTTATGATGAGCCATGTTTCACGCAGTCTACCTTTTGAAAAAAGTTTGTCCTTGCCTGATCTAGATTCATGCAATAGGCAAATTTTTATAATTTTATTTAGCACGTTATATTTTTTAACATGTCAGTATTGTCATATTAAAACATTGCTTTAAAAAATTTTGGTGAAAGGCCAGTAATTTTGGGGGATGGAGGTAAGCCAATGATATTGATCCCAGTGTTCAAATGGTACATATTTTATCAACCCTGAAAGGGATGAAAGGCAAAGTTGTCTTGGCAGAATTTAAACTTAGAACATAAAGACGGATGAATAACTTGAAGTATTTTGCCCAGCATGCTAATGATTCTACCAACTCACTACCCTATTGTCATATCAGAAAATTAAAATTTAAGGCAGTCATTATTTTCAAGAATCTATTTTATTGTTATTGTCCTCACCATCTCACTCCCTTCTCTTTTTCACCTTTTCTCTCTCCCTCTTTCTCAGTTTACACACATGTGTGCGCACACATGTACGCACACACACACACACACCACACACACACACACACACACACACACACATACACACATTTATCCATCTCTCATTTCTTTTCTGCATTCTTAGTTTGCACTTTAACAATAAAAAAATTAAAAAAAAAACAGGCAGGTATTAAAATATGTAGGAGTGGTCTTTTAATTGGCTTTTCTTACCTCCTTGACATCAACCATCACTTGAAAATGCCTGAAACTTTTGGGGAGGAAGTACTTTGGAATAGACAACTTAATGGGCTTTCCTCCTTGTTCTTTGTCAGCTACACATTCAGACAGATTTTATTTCATACCAAGTAATTAACATTTATTACAGAAAATGCTGTTCAGATTTGCAATTCTTGTAATTGACACAGTCTTAATCAAATCCATAAACAACAGAATCAATAAAAATAGATGGCTTTATTATTTATTGATTGTATTAGAGCTATATAATATATAACTCTAATATAGACATATTTATAAGGTCGATGATTTTATGAAAATATGATCATCCAACAATCTCATATCTTTTTGTGTCTTATGCTTCTTCAACATCCTCATCATCCTCATCATCCTCATCGTTGTTTTAAGGAACACTTTTTCGTGCTTGCATAGGTCAAACAGTTTATTGAAGCAGATTTTCTACAACCAGATGCCCTTCCTGTTGCTAACCCTTACCTGTTTCCAAGCGGACTAATATTCCTCTATGGCCACACGGTTTTGCAGAATATATGAACTGAATGTCACTGCTTGTATGGCAATGATAATCATTTCCAAGTATCACACTCTATCAAGACGAAGAGACAGAAACACACAGTCACTCACAACACTCATACAGATGTATTTCTGCTACTTAGGTAACCTAATTAGCAGTGGAGGAGGATGTACCAAAAGTGTAATTGCTAGAATAAGAATAGGATGGAGAAAGTTCAGAGAGCTTTCGTCTTTGTTGGTAACCAAAGGTCTCTCTCTCTCTCTCTCTCTCTCTCTCTCTCTCTCTCTCTCTCTCTCTCTCTCTCTCTCTCTCTCTCTCTCTCTCTCTTTCCCTCTCTCTAAGGGAAAGGACGATTGTATGATGCATGTGATGTGTATGGACTGCAATGCAACATGATAGTGAGACGTGGGCCTTGAATGCAGAGGATATGAGAAGTCTAGAGAGGAATGAAGCTGGTATGCTTCACTGGATGTATAATGTAAGTGTACATGTGCGACAGAGCACTAGAACATTCAGAAAAATGTTAGGTATAAGAAGAATTAAATACAGTGATTGCATAAAGAAGTGCCAATCACTTAAAGTGGATGGAAGTTGTGGAAGAGAAAGACCCAGGAAGACATGGGGTTAAAGTATTGAAGGCCAATCTCAATGCCTTATGAAGATGACAAAGAACTGAAATATATCAAGGCACATTGCTGTACTCAGAACAACCCACCCAACACCACATAACAGAACAGAATTCATATCCTAAAACTACCTTGGTAATGCTTGCCTATGAAGGTCACTGGTGCTGGTGCCATGTAAAAGCACTGGTGCTGGTTCCAAATAAAAAGCACAAATGATGGTGCCACATAAAAAGCACCCAGTACACTCTCTAAAGTGGTTGCTTTTAGGAAGGGTATCCATCCAGCAGTAGAAACCAAGCCAAAACAGACTATGGAACCTGGTGCACTTCCTGGCATTGCAAACCCATGCCAACAAGGAAAATGGACATTAAATGATGATGATTATGATATTATATATATGTACCATCATCATCATTTAGTGTCTGTTTTCCATGCTGGCATGGATTAGATGGTTTGACTGGGACGGGTAAGTTGAAGAGCTTTACCAGGCTCCAGTCTGATTTGGCTTGATTTCTACAGCTTGATGCTCTTTCTAATGCCAACCTTTCCAAGAGTGTAGTACTCTCACTCTTTACTTGTTTCAGTCGTTTGACTGTGACCATGCTGGAGTACTGCCTTTAGTCAAGCAAATCAACCTCAGGTCTTATTCTTTGTAAGCCTAGTACTTATTCTATCGGTCTCTTTTGCTGAACCGCTAAGTTACGGGGATGTAAACACACCAGCATTGGTTGTCAAGCGATGTTGGGGGCACAAACACAGACACACAAACATACACACGCACATATACATATATACGACGGGTTTCTTTCAGTTTCCATCTACCAAATCCACTCACAAGGCTTTGGTTGGCCTGGGGCTATAGTAGAAGACACTTGCCCAAGGTGCCATGCAGTGGGACTGAACCCGGAACCATGTGGTTTGTAAGCAAGCTACTAACCACACAGCCACTCCTATGCCTAGTGGGTACCTTTTATGTGTCACCATCACTGGCAACAACTACTTGGCTTAGCAAGTCTTCTCAAGCACAGCAAATTGCCAAAGGTCTTGATAACTTATCATCACTTCCATGAGACCCAACATCTGAAGATCTGAAGATCACCACCTTGTCTCATGTCTTTCTGGGTCCACCTCTTCCATAGGTTCCCTCCACAGTTAGAGAATGGCACTTTTTTACACAGCCATCCTTATCCACGCACATCACATGATCACGCCAGTGCAGCCTCTCTCTCACATACCACATCTGATGCCACTTATGCTCAATTTTCGTATTTTGTTTAGGCATTGCAAGACTAATAACCTAGTGTAAAGAGATGACACAGGAAAAACAATGATTATGTTATGAACTTCATTAGCTTACTGCCATTTCTGTTATAAGATGCAATGGACTCTTAGTTGAATGCCTGAATAACATCCTGTAGCTTCACCGGAGCCTTGAAGTACAATTTATTTGGGGAAAAAAGAATTACATTTGTGCAATAGACAGAGAAGGCATTACCAGTGAGAAAGTCATTACTGATGTATATAAAGAAGTATATGTCTAACAGGTAATTAGATTTACTTATAGAAAAAATAGAAAAATATATGTATACACATGTGCACACACTCAAAAAATACATGTAGATATGGCCATACACACAGCCAGAGATACACACACATGCTGATACATACATGTGTGTTTGTGTGTGCACATACTTTTAGATATATACACACATACATATATGAAATACATATCCACAGACATACAGTAGTATATGTAGTTTTTAGTTATTGTATCAGTAATAACATGATACCTGTAGATGATGCTTTTGGCCAGATATACTTCATTTCTTACATCTACAGGTTTTGGTTGTCATGGATTTTCCTGTAGTAGAGCTGGAATGGTTGGTGTCAGAAGTAAGGTGGGAGAGTGTTGTCAAAAGGATTAAGTTAGATGGAATCCTCTGCTGATCATTGGGTATCATATGTAGGTCTTTAGCATCCCTAAGGCCTGTAGGTATGGACATGTGTGCTTATGCGAATACTATGAACATTTTTACTCCCTTACTTTTACTCCCTCCCCTCACTTAGCGGTCATTCCAATAGGTCTTTTGTCTTAATAGTGGCCAATCACACAGTAATTTCCCTTTGTTTAACGGTCATTTTCCATAGCATTTTTTTGATGGCCGGATAACTGAAGAGATGGTGGCATGGGTTTCTGCCCTGATATCTGAAACTCAGAGTTTATCATGGCAACCGAATAATTGTCACATATTAATTTTACAGATAAATTCCTCTGTTTACATAATAGCGAGGTTTCTTTCATTCTTTTGTTGTCTTACCATTCCTATCAATATATATATATATATATAATATGTATATATGTATGTATGTATGTATGTATGTATGCATGCATGTAT
This sequence comes from Octopus sinensis, assembly GCF_006345805.1. NCBI lineage: Eukaryota > Metazoa > Mollusca > Cephalopoda > Octopoda > Octopodidae > Octopus > Octopus sinensis. The sequence goes on from NW_021833065.1 coordinate 132,870, forward strand.
ATATATATATATATATATATCTGTACGTGTATGTGTTTTGTAAACACATGCGTGTGTGTGTGTATAAATATATATATATATATACATACATATATATATATATATATAATCCTTTATCTTTCTGTCTGTCTGTTCCCAATGTATTCTCAAGTGGCTCAACCAAATCAAATCAAATTTTACATGGTGATACTATCAGACCCCCCCCCCCGTGAATGTCAACATGTAATTTTTTTGTCATTTGGATTCAAACAATGCAACATTGGCCCTGGTTCAGTATTACATGTCAAAGGTCAAAGAATAAAAGTGAAACTATAATATCTGTTTTGTAATATGATATATTGTTTCACTTTCATATTTGTACTTTTAATTCTAATCACGATGACACTATTCACGATGACATATATTTTGTATATGACTGTGTATCTGTCTGTGAATGTATGTGTGTGAGTGTATGAGTGTGTATATGTCTCACAGTGTGTGTCTTTCCATGTTAGGTACATTATTAAACACACTATACTTATGTGAGGGTTGGTCAGTGTCAATACAAAATTTTATTCTCATTTCAATTAAAACAATATAACATTTCATAGGGGTAATCTATTGCCAACAGGGCATTTTAGATCACAACGACAGCAACATCACATTTTGTATATAACTGTATATCTGAGTGTGAGGAGGTGCAATGGCCCAGTGGTTAGGGCAGCGGACTCGCGGTCGTAGGATCGCGGTTTCGATTCCCAGACCGGGCGTTGTGAGTGTTTATTGAGTGAAAACACCTAAAGCTCCATGAGGCTCCGGCAGGGATGGTGGTGATCCCTGCTGTACTCTTTCACCACAACTTTCTCTCACTCTTACTTCCTGTTTCTGTTGTACCTGTATTTCAAAGGGCCGGCCTTGTCACTCTCTGTGTCACGCTGAATATCCCCGAGAACTACGTTAAGGGTACACGTGTCTGTGGAGTGCTCAGCCACTTACACGTTAATTTCACGAGCAGGCTGTTCCGTTGATTGGATCAACCGGAACCCTCATCGTCGTAACCGACGGAGTGCTTCCTCCTATATCTGAGTGTGTATATATCTCATAGTGTGTATCTTTCCGTGTTAGGTATGTTATTAAATACATACACATCTGCACTTACATATACATATGTAATAGTACATTATTAAACATGTACACACATTTACATATACATATACATATACATATGTGATGACTCATGCCGGTGTGTAAGTGTATGAGTGTGTATATGTCTCATAGTGTGTGTGTGTGTCTATCCATGTCAGGTGTATATATATGTGGTGTGTGTGGGTGTGTAGGTATGGGTGTATGCGTATGTATATAGCATGAATAGATCTGTACATGTGTGGGTCAGTCTCTGTCTGTCTCCATCTATTTTCTCTTTTGTGTGTTTATGCATGCCTTTGAATATATATTTTACACATGTGTGTCTGTATATGTGTGTATATATCTAAAAATATAGAATAATTATAAAATAAACTCAAATTAGGCAATCAACTTTTTATACATTCTCAAACAGTTATAAATCCTAGTTAAAATGCATATATATTAATATATATCAACATATATGAGAATTTAAAAAAATATAAATATATATAAATATACATAAAAATACATGTAAATAGAGTCCATGTAGGATGTAAATGGAAACAAATATGAGAAAAAGAGAACTGATAAAAATTTGTTTTCATACTAAAATTAAGAGTGGTTCAAAGTTTCAGTTAACAGATTCATAAAATTCAATCTGATTGTTTTTAGGGACCTTCTCTTTGTGGCTGGTGACTTCAATGGGCATGTTGGACGATGTGCTGGGGGCTTCCATGGCGTGCATGGAGGCTACGGTTATGGTTCCCGCAACGAGGAGGGAACCAGGCTGCTGGAGTTCTGCGATGCGAATAGTCTTATGGTTTGCAACACTAACTTCAGGAAACCGACAAGCCACCTGGTCACCTACCGATCGGGCCGGCATACTAGCCAAATCGACTACATCCTTGCCAGAAAAAGGGAAAAATGGCTGCTTATAAATGCCAAAACCTTCCCAGGCGAAGAATGCACCCCACAACATAGACTGGTAGTTAGTGACTTTAGGATCAGGACTAAGAGGGCGACTAGAAGATGACCAACATGGAGAAGAAGGGTCTGGATGCTTAAGGACCCTGCGAATGGACAGAGATTTAGAGACATGTTACTTGAAGCCTTTGACGAAATGAAGGGGGTATAGCTACGCAGGGGGTAGAAGACAACTGGACGCTTCTGAGGGACAACCTGCTGAAAGCCACTGACCAGATCTGTGGCTAGTGCAAAGTCCCCTTAAGACCCAAAATAACGTGGTGGTGGAACAATATTGTTGACAGGGCTATTAGACAAAAGAAACAGGCTTGGAAGGCCTGGAAGAACGGTGGTAGCAGGGAAGTGTATCAGACTGCCAGAAGGGAAGCTAGGAGACAGGTCTATCTAGCCAGAGGGGAGGCAGATAAGGAAAAATTTGCCAATGTCCTGCGCCGTGAGAATGAAAGACTTGAGGTATTTCGTGTTGCAAGACAGTGTGTGAGAGAGAATCGTGACGTAGTAGGAGAGAAATGTGTTCGCAAGGATAACGGTTCACTTGCGCTAAATGAGGATGCAAAGAGAGAGGCTTGGAGACGCCACTATGAAAGGTTGCTGAATGAGGAAAATGAATGGGATAAAGAGAGTCTGCCGAATGTCGACCCAACAGAGGGACCAGTAATCCAAGTTAACAGTTCCTTAGTAGATAAGGCAATTAGAAGCATGAAAACAGGGAAAGCCCCAGGCCCATCAGGAATTACTGCAGAGATGCTCAAAATATCTGGTAGTGTCGGCTATAGCTTAGTCACCCGTATAGTTAACCAGGTGATACACGAAGGAGTCATACCCAATGACTGGTGTAGCAGCATAATAGTCAACTGCTACAAAGGTAAAGGCGACGCCCTAGATACAAATAACTACAGGGGCATCAAGCTGCTGGATCAGGTAATGAAGGTTACGGAGAGGGTTATAGCCCAATTAATTAGAGAGAGAGTTAGCTTAGATGATATGCAGTTTGGGTTCGTGCCAGGGAAAGTACTACTGATGCTATATTCCTGGTAAGACAGCTGCAGGAGAAATACCTAGCCAAAGATAAGCCCTTGTACCTGGCTTTTGTTGACTTGGAGAAAGCCTTTGACAGGGTCCCCCGATCCCTTATCTGGTGGTCAATGAGGAAACTAGGGATAGATGAATGGCTGGTGAGAGCTGTGCAAGCCATGTACAGGGATGCGGTAAGTAAGGTTAGGGTTGGCAACATGTACACAGAAGAATTCAAAGTAGAGGTTGGGGTCCACCAAGGTTCAGTCCTCAGTCCCCTCCTATTTATCATAGTCCTCCAAGCAATAACGGAGGAATTCAAGACAGGATGCCCCTGGGAGCTCCTCTATGCTGATGACCTTGCTCTAATTGCTGAGTCACTATCAGAACTGGAGGAGAAGTTTCAGGTGTGGAAACAAGGATTAGAATCGAAGGGCCTTAGAATCAACCTATCCAAAACCAAAGTCCTAATAAGTAGGAAGGTGGACCAATCACAAACGACTTCAGGTAGATGGCCCTGCTCGACCTGTAAAAAAGGTGTAGGTAGAAACTCTATAAGGTGCACCAAGTGTAAGCTATGGACACATAAGAGGTGCAGCAATGTCAAAGGAAGGCTAACTAGGAAAATAGTTTTTGTCTGTGGCAGATGCTCAGGAGCAATAAACACTGGAAATGTGCAGAGACCAACTTCTACCACGTTCCAGGGAGACAAACTAGAAGTAGTTGATGCTTCCGCTACCTAGGAGACCAAGTCAGTAGCGGGGGTGGGTGTGCTGAAAGTGTTTCTGCTAGAGTAAGAATAGCCTGGGCAAAGTTTAGAGAGCTCTTACCCCTGCTGGTGACAAAAGGCCTCTCGCTCAGAGTAAAAGGCAGACTGTATGATGCATGTGTACGTACAGCCATGCTACATGGTAGTGAAACATGGACCGTGACTGCTGAGGATATGCGTAAGCTCGCAAGAAATGAAGCCAGTATGCTCCGATGGATGTGTAATGTCAGTGTTCATAATCGTCAGAGTGTAAGTACCTTGAGAGAAAAGTTGAACCTAAGAAGCGTCAGTTGTGGTGTGCAAGAGAGACGGCTGCGCTGGTATGGTCATGTGACGAGAATGGCTGAAGATAGTTGTGTGCTAAAGTGCTACACCCTAGCAGTTGAGGGAACCTGTGGAAGAGGTAGACCCAGGAAAACCTGGGACGAGGTGGTGAAGCACGACCTTCGAACTTTAGGTCTCACTAAGGAAATGACTAGAGACCGAGACCTATGGAAGTATGCTGTGCGTGAGAAGACCAGGCAAGACTAGTCAGGCCATAACCCGTGGCCCCTACCTGGGACGTAGTCAGTCATCCACCTGTGCATACCTTCCTTCTTGTGACACTTGTGAAGACCTGTTGAGGCAAGTGAAAATCAAATCAAATCAATCAAATCAAAATAGATGAACATCAATGGAATTTGTATCTTTGTGGTACCAGTGACGGTGGCACACAAGAAAACCATCCGAACGTGGCCGTAGCCAGTACCGCATCGACTGGCCTCCGTGCTGTGGGCACGTAACAAACACCATCCAATCGTGGCCGTTCGCCAGCCTCATCTGGCACCTGTGTCGGTGGCACATAAAAACACCATCCGAAGACCCGGCAAGACTAGTCAGGCCATAACCCGTGGGCCCTACCTGGGACGTAGTCAGTCCACCTGTGGATTCCTTCCTTCTTGTGACACTTGTGAAGACCTTTTGAGGCAAGTGAAAATCAAAACAAATCAAAATAGATGAACATCAATGGAATTTGTATCTTTGTGGTACCAGTGCCGGTGGCACACAAGAAAACCATCCAAACGTGGCGGTAGCCAGTACCGCATCGACTGGCCTCCGTGCTATGGGCAAGTAACAAGCACCATCCGATCGTGGCCGTTTGCCAGCCTCATCTGGCACCTGTGTCGGTGGCACATAAAAACACCATCCGAAGACCCGGCAAGACTAGTCAGGCCATAACCCGTGGCCCCTACCTGGGACGTAGTCAGTCCACCTGTGCATACCTTCCTTCTTGTGACGCTTGTGACACTTGTGAAGACCTTTTGAGGCAAGTGAAAATCAAAACAAATCAAAATAGATGAACATCAATGGAATTTGTATCTTTGTGATACCAGTACGGTGGCACACAAGAAAACCATCCGAACGTGGCCGTAGCCAGTACCGCATCGACTGGCCTCCGTGCTGTGGGCAAGTAACAAACACCATCCGATCGTGGCCGTTCGCCAGCCTCATCTGGCACATAAAAACACCATCCGAAGACCCGGCAAGACTAGTCAGGCCATAACCCGTGGCCCCTACCTGGGACGTAGTCAGTCCACCTGTGCATACCTTCCTTCTTGTGACACTTGTGAAGACCTGTTGAGGCAAGTGAAAATCAATCAAAACAAATCAAAATAGATGAACATCAATGGAATTTGTATCTTTGTGGTACCAGTACCGGTGGCACACAAGAAAACCATCCGAACGTGGCGGTAGCCAGTACCGCATCGACTGGCCTCCGTGCTGCGGGCATGTAACAAACACCATCCGATCGTGGCCGTTTGCCAGCCTCGTCTGGCACCTGTGTCGGTGGCACATAAAATGCACCCACTACACTCTCAGAGTGGTTGGCATTAGGAAGGGCATCCAGCTGTAGAAACACTGCCAGATCTGACTGGCCTGGTGCAGCCTTCGGGCTCCCCAGACCCCAGTTGAACCGTCCAACCCATGCTAGCATGGAAAACGGACGCTAAATGAATGATGATGATGATGATAAATAGTATATAATACAATTCAAGGAAGTTCACTTTCTATGGTCATTTCCAGAGTTCATGTCCTGGTAGAAAAATTAATAGAAATCTTACAAACCATGTGAACAATATCCCCTTCATCAGGGAAATCCTCATAAAATCACATTCTTGACAATTTTGGGTTTTATTCTTAAAATTACCCACAAAGGGCTACACAAAAAGGGACAACACAAGGACAGCACAAGTGGGGCAAAATAACAAATGAAACAAGATGACAAGATGGATGAATGACAGCCACTTGAACCCCACACCCAGATCAACCTCAATGAAACTTTTTTTTAAAGCACCATTTTTACAGTTTGAACATATTTTAACATCAAGGGATGTTCCAATTTATGATTGCTGGGTAAATAGTTCTGAAACTTACCATATCAGGTCATCCTTCAATTTCAGTTTCTCTTCTCATATTGGAGATGCTCTTCCTGAAGCACTCCTTTAGTTTACTGAATGTCTCTCTTGGCATCAGTGCACTTTCACATGTGAGGGCACCACCTCACAATTCGAAGTGTCCACCCTGACCAGGGATTTCAAACTTTCGATTTCCCTTCTCACACTTTCATTTCTGTTATCAAACATTACAATAAGGTACTTTTTTTTGAGGCCAGGGAGGGGGATTTTGTGGCTCCTGTGTGTCTGCAAAACTGGTGTTCATGTCTGGTGGTATAGGGTGTGGGCCGATGTCTGTAGGGGGACAGTGGGATAAGGTGGGATAACCATTTCTAAGCTCTACCCTTGCCAATTTTTAGGCGCTGTTCTAGTGGCTTGGAGGACCACAATCTTACCTTCAAGGCCTAGCAGTATTGTCACCACCAGCCAGGTTACATCCACCTCCGTGTGGGAGGGAGATGTCTTCCACCCTTACCCTGAGAGCATGCCTTCCTTCCAAGGTAAATGGGTAGAAGTACCACCTCATCAGTCTTTAGGGAGGTTGCTGAAAAATGATAATGAGGATTGCTATAATCATAAAGCTTTAATATATATTTATTTGTGTGTGTGTGTGTGTGTGTGTGTGTGAGTGTGTGTGTATGTTTGTGTGTATGTGTGTGTGTGTATGTGTGTGTTTGTGTGTGTGTGTGTGTGTGTGTGTGTGTGTGTGCATGCATGTGTGTATGTGTGTGTGTCTGTCAATAGTCACTCTGCCAGTATATGGATGTCTCAGATTACACACATACACACACACACACACACACACACACACACACATACTTATGTGTGCATGCATGTGCGTGTGAGAAGACAGACAGACAGATAGATTTCTGACATCCATATATTGACAGCGTGACTATTGACATACATAAAGAAGCTATATACACAGGATATTATGGCAACAGAGTAGAAACACTTGGAGATAACTTTGAAGTTAGAAAAATAAGCAGAATCATTCAGAGATACAATAGGTCTTTGTTTTTTATACATCCATCACTTTCAGTTTCTGTGAAAATCTTATAGAATGTTCTATCATAGGATCAGAATAGAAGCACTTAGAAAATAATAATGTACATTGAACTTAGAAAAATAAGTAGAAGCTTTCTGTGATACAACTGACCTTTGTATTTTATGCAGTCATTATTTTGATTTTCAGCGGAAAAGTTTACAGGATATCAAACTCATAGAATATCTCCTTCTTTTGTAAAATTAAATCATGGCTACACATAATCAGTGTAAAATACATCCATCACAGGAAATGGAAAGTACACAAAGTAGTCACTAGATTTGCTAGAAACAGGAGCCAAATTTCTTTCAAATCATACAACCTTCCTCTTAAAAAGTGGAATGACGTATTAGATAATACACAATAGATACAACACTACGTATGGAAAAATACAAAACTGGATGGTCACGATTAGACTGTTTTTAAGGGGTTAAATAACAACAACAATTAGAATAATATTATGAGTGATAATATGTTAATGCAATGATATTTAAGACAGCATGTAGAAAAAATCTTTAACATCTGTTTTGACTATTTCACTCAGCTAAAAATCACCAAAGAGCAACTTTTAACAACAGTGTGTACTAGTGGTTTGAACAAACTGGAAAAAAGGATATTGAATAACTATAAATTACTTTAACACATATTCTAGCATGTAGGCATGGATTAGATGAGATCGTATTCAATATCAATGTGGTTGGACAGTTCTTTCAGTCGATGTAATGAAACATGCTGGTTTAAGAATTTAATCAAAGCAGGAATTTTTCTACCGTATCTCTAAACTACTACTTTAATTCTTTTAAGAGAACCATCCGAACGTGGCTGTTGCCAGCGCTGCCCCAACTGGCTTCCGTGCACCATCCGATCATGGCCGTTGCCAGCCTCGCCAGGCCTCCGTGCCGGTGGCACATAAAAAGCACCATCCAATCGTGGCCATTTGCCAGCCTCGGCTGGCACGTAAAAGGCACCCACTACACTCATGGAGTGGTTGGTGTTAGGAAGGGCATCCAGCCGTAGAAACATTGCCAGGTCAGACTGGGCCTGGTGCAGCCTTCTGGCTTCCCGGACCCCATTTGCACCATCCCATGCCGGCATGGAAAGCAGATGCTAAACGATGATGATGATGATGATGATAGAACAAACATAAAATATAAATTTGAGCATCAGTATACAAAACAAGGAAAGTAATTCCTGGAGTAAGGGAAAGTAAATTTTAATGAATCTGTTAACAAAATTAGTAGCTATTTTTATTGTTAGGATTGTTCAGCCGTAGTTCATGTCTAATCAAACCAACCTTCCATCATCACCATCATCATCCTTTAATGTCAGTTTTCTTTCCATTTTGACCAGCTTGTTATTATCTCTGACATAAAACTATATTATCCAAGATTTTTAGATGATAAGAAGTGATTCCAGGGAGATTTAGCTGATATTTCTAGCAGGGTCAAGAGATTCTGTAGAGGATACTCCTTGACTCATCTTCAAAATTAGTTAGGAAGTTATGTCTGATAGTCAGATTTAAAGTATTTAACTTTCAATATTTTATGCTTTACATATACTCTAGACCAGTGGTTCCCAACCTTTTCACTACCAAAGGGCTCCTTTTATTTAAATGAGTTTTCCACGGACCCTTTTTATTATACTTGTCCTTATATATATATATATATATATATATTATATATATATATATATATATATATATATATATATATAAGGACAAGATTATTATTTTAAATAGCGATCAAATCTAGTGGCAGCATGGAGAGAAAAACCTTGTAGGTTATAATAATTATTAAAATTATAAACAAGGGTATCTAAGAAATACCACCATGCTTGAAATAGCAGTCAAAACCTGACTCTAAAACCACATCAAGTGTTCAGTACAGTACAAGGTGAAAAGACAAACAACAAATAAACTAGTAAAAATTGAGTAATTCCAGACCCTGGGTTTCTGGCTTTGTATAAAAATATACTCTGCCATTGTCAGTGGTATATTTCATGGTGTGTGTGTGTGTGTGTGTGTGTGTGTGTGTGTGTGTGTGTGTGTGTGTGTGTGTGTGTGTGTGTGTGTGTGTGTGTGTGTGTGTGTGTGTATGTGTGTGTGTGAATTTTTGAATTTAGTTCATGGATCCCCAGTACTACCTTTGCAGACCACCAGGGGTCTGCAGAACACAGGTTGGGAACCACTGCTCTAGACCTTTTAATTTTTTGATTTATATGACATCTTGAGTATTGACTGAAAAATCTCAATGGAAGTGTCATTTCCCTTGAGACAGAAGT